>NC_051213.1:4486007-4506007 GCF_015220715.1 Pygocentrus nattereri
GATTAACTCATGTGTTAACCACAGCCAGCGCCCAGCTCCTAACCAGGCCAGTTACAGCCGGTCTATCTGAATGTACTATTCATGAGGCCTGAGGAACCCAGACCCTGAGGGACATTTACAATCCACAATGCACAAAACACAAACACACTGGAGCCCAGCGCACCTCCAGCAAAACACTCTGAAATATTTAGAGATCTATTCGAAAAAGAGATTCTAATCTAAATCTAAATGCAGCCCCTCAAGCTGTAGGTTTATATTTCAGTGATTACTCTCAGCACGTATTATGCAGTAACTACTCTTAAGCTAATGCATGAGTTTTATGTTTATTAGAGTGAAATGAAGTGTGACGCCTTAGAGTTTAAGTGGTTAATCCTTTAGCCGGCCGAGGCCCACCAGTGGGATAATTCAGACACTGGGAATAATAGCTAATCATAACTCAGCCTGTTTGTATTGTTTTCCATGTAGTTGCTGAACATTAAACCTTAGAAAGAAATAAGCCTGAGAATAAGCCAGTGTTGATGCTTTTGTATACGACTTAACGAAGCCCCTTTTGTTCACTAAATCCAAAACACAGCTGCTCATGTTCTTACAAAGAGCAAACGCAGCCCAAGAACTTCCTTCTCTTCAGCGGCTACCAGTGAAATTTAGAATTGATTTTAAGTTGCTGGCGTTTGTCTTTCAGCTTTTACATCACGAAGCTCTTGAAAACGTTTCTTAATTGTTAGCTTCCTGTTCACATCTGAGGTCTTCTAATCAATAGTGACGGGGGAACGTGAACTGTCTGCTCATGCGGCTACACTTTGGATTGGATCTCGTTATTGAGAAGTTTGTAAAAATGATTTTTGGAGGTTTAGTAGAAGTCATATATCGATGGCATCCAGAAACACTGCTGACTTCTCTGGGCTAAAATCACACCTGAGCTGGACCGACATGGTGTGGTCTGACCTGAGAGTCTTCCTTTCAAATTGTTTTTGGAAATAATGCATGTTGTGGTTTCTGGGCCAACAAGGAAAAGGATCATCTCGATTGTTACCAGTGCAAAGTGTGTTAGTAGGTCTCTTATAGGCGTGCTTATGCATTTTAGAGGAACATATGCTGATGACCTTTTTTTTTCAGGCACATCCTTGCTTTTTTCACTGCTGTCAGACCAAAAACCTTATATCGCCAAAATGTTAACGTAACTTTGTAGGAGAAGGAAGAAACGTAGTTGATTTTTCATGTAAAGTCAGTGGAACCAGAAATTTTTCCAAGTAATTTTGGGCCATTTCTTTTAGTTCTACCATTTTGGTTCAATGGCAACAAGTACAATTGACTTATTTGCTCATGTACATATTTACACACTGTTTAACACACACACACACACACACACACACACACACACACACCCACACAGACAGAATCTATGGTGGGTGATTTTTTTTTTGTCAGTAATATCTTATCCTGAGTTAACTCCTCCACTTTTTCAGCTATTTAAAGGCATTCAGCCCAAATTCAGCCCCTAATCTTCCAGAGAAATGAGAGGGAGGCTCATGGAAACAATTTCATTTGGAGATTGTTTCAACATTGCTTTAATAATATTTGCAGCTTTGGTCCTAAGTCTTGCCCTAAGCTTTAGCCGCGCAACAAGGACATTTCTTCGGAATTACACTAAAAGCTTTATTATCTGACATTCAAGAAGATTAAATTTTGTTGGGCGGACTTGACAAATCATCCACTTAAGTGATGCCCAAATATCATAGGAGTCAGGATGAACGATATCACCAGAAATTCAGCATTTTTTATCCACTAGTTAAAATAATATGTCGTTATAATTATATACACTATGTGGCCAAAAGTATGTGGACAAGGGGACATGGCTATCAGGGACTATTCATTGTGATGGGTAGCTTTCTTCTGGCATCCACCAAACCCAGATTCATCCATCAGACTGTCTGGTAGTGAAGTGTGATTCATCACTCCACAGAATACCTTTCCATTGCTCCGGAGTCCAGTGGCGGTGAGCTTTACGCCACTCCACATTTGCCATTGTGCATAGTGATCTTAGGCTTGTCTGCAGCTGCTCAGCCACAGAAACCCATTTCATTAAGCTCCCAGTGAACAGTTCTCATACTGGTATCGCTTCCAGATGCAGCTTGGATCTCAGTAGTGAGTGAGGCAACGAAACATAGGTCTTTTTTTACATGATATGCACTCCTGTATTGGCCCCGCTCTGTGTGTTCGTGTGGTCTACTTCATCGTGGCTGAGCTGTTGTTGGTCAGAAATGCTTCCATTTCACTTACAGTTGTCTGGGGCAGATCTTTCTGCTCGTTGTTTATAGAATATGCAACATTTTAACTGTTAATGTAGATTAACAAGGTCTTATTCAGAGCATTTCTTCAACAACTTACCAATGCCAGATTCAGTTTCTTTGCTGAAATCTTCAGGGATAGTTTTCCACATCTCCAAAGTTCAGTCTTGTTTCTCACAATCCAAGTTAAATACAAACTTACAAATACAAACTCATTACTTAAGATTTGAAAGATGCCAGTAGGGGGCACAAAAGTAAAGAGTGAGTGAATTGACATTCTTGATTATATTGAGTTGTTGCAAGTTTCGTGTAGTTTTCTGTTAAATGTGTGGCTCAGTCTTCATATGTGCCTTCATACGTGACACACTTGTGTCACCTGTGTGTCAATGTAAACAGCAGAAAACACATTAAGTCTGATATTTTTCATTCGGATTTGGGACACGTTTATATGTGGTACTGAAATCCGATAAGGAGCCGATATACGGCAACGCGACTCCGGAATTCACGCAACTTTTACATCAATCCAACTCCACGTTCGTCAAAGCTTCGCGCTGCTGAGACTCAAACGTTTGGGGTTTCTATACATCGCAACCGCTCTGTGTTCAAAGGGATTCTGAAAGTCTGAATGCAAAGTTTAAATCCAAGGACGTGAACCAAAAAAGTGACCGTGGCCGAATAAGGTGCCCTTTTCACGGTGAGCTGTGATGAGCCCAGCTGTGAGTCAGTGAAGCTTCTTGATGGCTCCTGTAATGTTGGTGAAGATGAAGCTGATCCTCTGGAAGCGTCTGGCTTTCATCGGCAGTCATGATTGTTTACCTCTGGATCAACACGCCACTTGCAGCATTGTTCTTTTAGGCCGTGTTGGTCAGATTATTCTGATCTGGTCACACTAATATCACATACAGGGTCACATTGAACACTAGCATGACTGAGATTTCAGGATCCTCAGGACATCACTCCTCCTTCTTGCCAGCAATTAGCAGAACCATAAGCCATAGATATAGATAATCAGATTATGGCTACTTTTACCTGCTGTGTGAATGTCGTCTATGTTTCTTGTTATTTCAGAAGGGAATAACTCGAACTTCAAAGACGATAGACAAAAGAGTCAACAACGCTGAAGTTACATCTCTCAGAATCATGGAAGGACAGTGTTTGAGACCCGAGCATGTTGCTCTCATATTGCACTCCCGATCTCAGCCTACATTTCCTTTTCAGACCAGACTCCTTCCAGATGTAACACTTTCTTATTTATAACCTGTCATGACCCGAGGCCTCTTTATCACCGCGCCGCCCCCACACGCAGCACGAAATGACATAACAGTGAACGCCGTGCGCCACCGAACTCTTCTACGCACTTAATTGTGCTTGATTAAAGTGACATTTTGTCACCCTGGCATCTGTTCCCATCAGAGCAGAGGATTAGCGAATGAACTCGTCTGTTTTATTCCGCTTCAGAAAGAAGCCCCGGTCGCCTCAGCGTCTGACCGAGCTCAGACCGAGCGCTGACTCTCACCTTTCACCTTCTGTTCTTTTCACCACGAAGACTCTCTCATAATGGAAGCTGGTGGGGTTATAGAGGCTACAGAGCCCGAACACAGTGCAGAGCATTAGGGCAGCTTTCTGGACCTCACTGCCTTTCTCCTCGTTTCTTCTTCTTTTCTTCTTCTCCTTCTTCTCCCAGATTTGCTTCGTACTTCGTACCTAATCTCTTTATTCTTGTTCTTCTTTCTCCTTCTCCTCCTACTCTTCTTCTGCTTTTTCCTCTTCTTTTCCAGGTACTGAATCTTTGCCTTGTTCTTCTTCCTTATTTGTTTTATTGTTTATTGTTTATATTGAATCTTCTTCTTTTTTCAGTATTGATAGTCTTGTCCTGTACCTCCTCTTCCTCCTCCTCCACCTCCTCCTCCTCCTCTGTCTTCATATTCTTCTTTGCATCATCTTCTTCTTTTTCTTCTTCTTCTTCTTCACCACGTCTTCTTCTTATTATAATTAATCTTTACATATTATTATTATTATTATTACTATTATTATTAATCTTTGTCATCTTCTTCTGTTGCAATGAATCTTTACGTTGTTCTTCTTCCTTTTCTTCTTCTTCCTCTTCCAGTTGTTCTTCCTTATGATTTATATTAGATTAAGATTATTTAAGATTAAGTGACCTTTATTAGTCCCACAGCAGGAAAATTGAACCTGCACATTTAACCCATCTGTGCAGTGAAGCAACACATACACAGTAGTCAACACACACACACACACACACACACACACACACACACACACACTAGGGGGCAGTGAGCACACTTGCCCATAGTGGTGGGCAGCCCTATCCACAGCGCACGGGGAGCAGCTGGGTGTTAGGTGTCTTGCTCAAGGGCAAGGCTGGATCCCTAACCTCCAGCCCATGACTGGTTATGGGCCCAGCGCGCTTCCGCTGCGCGGCGCTGCTGGCACTACCCCCCAGATGGAGCTCCGACCCACAATCGCTGGCTTAGGAGGCTGGTGCCTTATCCATTAGGCCACTGGGGCTGGATTGTTTATTGTTTATATTGGACTTTCTTTAGTTTTTCAGTTTTGATTCTTGTTCTGTACCTTCTTCTTCTTTTTCTTGATTTTCATATAAAGTATATATCAAAACTACACTCGCCTGCCACTTTATTAGGTACACCTGTTCAGTTGCTTGTTAACACAAATAGCTAATCAGCCAATCTCACGGCTGCATCTCACTGCATTTAGGCATGTAGAGGTGGTCAAGACGACTTGCTGAAGTGCAGACCGAGCATCAGAACGGGGAAGAAAGGGGATTTAAGGGGCTTTGAACGTGGCGTGGTTGTTGGTGCCAGACGGGCTGGTCTGAGTATTTCAGAAACTGCTGATCTACTGGGATTTTCACACACAACCATCTCTAGGGTTCACAGAGAACGGTCCGAAAAAGAGGAAACATCCAGTGAGCGGTCAGTTGTGTGGACGAAAATGCCTTGTTGATGTGAGAGGTCAGAGGAGAACGGGCAGACTGGTTCCAGATGATAGAAAGACAGCAGGAACTCAAATAACCAACCAGAATCTCTGAGGAACGTTTCCAACACCTTGTTGAAAGTCTGCCATGAAGAATTAAGACAGTTCTGAAGGCAAAAGGGGGTCCAGCTTTTACTAGCAAGGTGTACCTAATAAAGTGGCTGGCGAGTGTATATTATAATTAATACCACCTTAATTATTGAAATAAAAACGTGTTTAATGCTCAAGTGCTTGAAATGTCGGCTCTTATTCTTTTCAAACCTTTCCTTGTTACAAATGGATCCTCAGAACGAAACTCACACGGTTCTGCTGCTGCAGCTGTAAGTCAGCTGTTTCCTTCACAAACAATGTAGTGTCTCCGTTTGTGTGACCATGATCTTCTTCTTCTTCTTTTCTTTTATGCTATTGTTCCTCCTCCTCTTCTTATTTTTCCAGTGTTGTTTTGAACTAAAACCACCAAACTTGCTGTAGGTGGTCAGAGTGTGAAGTTCTCATCATCTTCTCAAATCTTTCTGGATGTCTTTTTCTTAGAGTTCCATGCATCCTTTTCTTCTTTTTTCCAGTTTTCTGTCTTGTTTTGTATATAATCTCATTGTTTTTGTTCTTTTTCTTCTTCTTGTTTTTCTTCTTCTTCTTCAAATGTTTCCAATTTTGTCAGCATTTGAACTAAAACCTTGCTGTAGGTCTTCTGAGTGTAAAGTTCTCATCATCTTCTCACATCTTTGTTCCTCCTTTATTCCTGCATATCTGTTTTTTTAATAGACTTCCATGCATACTTTCCTGATTCTTAGCCAGGGTTCTATGTTGTAACCCACTGTATGCAATCTTTCATTTCTTTTTCTTCACGTCTTTCTTTTGCTTATCACTCCATCATATCATCCCATTGATTTGTCATACCTCTTGAAAGTTTTTAAGAAGGATCCGGCTAACTAGGTAGAACAATTCCACAGTCAGCCCTGGAAAACAATCCACATTCCACACCGACTCTTCTACCTAACCCAGCTTTCCTTTCTTGCATCCCTCTCTCATTCCATACAAATACACTGCTTTGACCCGACTTCAAGTTTCAAGCCATCAAATCTGATAGAAAGATTTGAATGTTGACCCAAAGCACATGACGTCCTTTCATCCTCGGATTACTCCTCTATCTAATCCTACTATCCTTTCTTTCATCCCTCCATCATCCCATTAAAACGTATTGATTTCACTACTTCATGAATTGCAAGTGACAAACACCAAATCCCAAAGTACTGACTCAAAGGACATACAGTAACTGCATTTAATACGGATGTACTCATATCTCCATCATATATGTAGGTCATATAGCTTTGACCTACAACCAACAATTCTGTTAGAGAAATTCAACTATTGACCCAAAGCACATGACTGCGTTTGTTATCTCCCAGATCTATGGAAGTTACTCAAAATCACTAAACCTCCTCAAATAACTGACTCTAAATGTAGGTATTGTGATATAAACCGAGTCCGTTCTACAGTTTCTCATTAGACTGAATGAATAACCGACTCTAAATGTAGGTATTGTGATATAAACCGAGTCCGTTCTACAGTTTCTCATTAGACTGAATGAATAACCGACTCTAAATGTAGGTATTGTGATATAAACCGAGTCCGTTCTACAGTTTCTCATTAGACTGAATGAATAACTGACTCTAAATGTAGGTATTGTGATATAAACCGAGTCTGTTCTACAGTTTCTCGTTAGGCTGAATGAATAACCGACTCTAAATGTAGGTATTGTGATATAAACCGAGTCTGTTCTACAGTTTCTCATTAGACTGAATGAATAACTGGCTCTAAATGTAGGTATTGTGATATAAACCGAGTCTGTTCTACAGTTTCTCATTAGACTGAATGAATAACTGGCTCTAAATGTAGGTATTGTGATATAAACCGAGTCCGTTCTACAGTTTCTCGTTAGGCTGAATGAATAACCGACTTTAAATGTAGGTATTGTGATATAAACCGAGTCTGTTCTACAGTTTCTCATTAGGCTGAATGAATAACCGACTCTAAATGTAGGTATTGTGCTATAAACCGAGTCTGTTCTACAGTTTCTCATTAGGCTGAATGAATAACCGACTCTAAATGTAGGTATTGTGATATAAACCGAGTCTGTTCTACAGTTTCTCATTAGACTGAATGAATAACCGACTCTAAATGTAGGTATTGTGATATAAACCGAGTCCGTTCTACAGTTTCTCATTAGGCTGAATGAATAACCGACTCTAAATGTAGGTATTGTGATATAAACCGAGTCTGTTCTACAGTTTCTCATTAGACTGAATGAATAACCGACTCTAAATGTAGGTATTGTGATATAAACCGAGTCCGTTCTACAGTTTCTCATTAGACTGAATGAATAACCGACTCTAAATGTAGGTATTGTGATATAAACCGAGTCCGTTCTACAGTTTCTCATTAGACTGAATGAATAACCGACTCTAAATGTAGGTATTGTGATATAAACCGAGTCTGTTCTACAGTTTCTCATTAGGCTGAATGAATAACCGACTCTAAATGTAGGTATTGTGATATAAACCGAGTCTGTTCTACAGTTTCTCATTAGGCTGAATGAATAACCGACTCTAAATGTAGGTATTGTGATATAAACCGAGTCCGTTCTACAGTTTCTCATTAGGCTGAATGAATAACCGACTCTAAATGTAGGTATTGTGATATAAACCGAGTCCGTTCTGCAGTTTCTCATTAGACTGAATGAATAACCGGCTCTAAATGTAGGTATTGTGATATAAACCGAGTCTGTTCTACAGTTTCTCATTAGGCTGAATGAATAACCGACTCTAAATGTAGGTATTGTGATATAAACCGAGTCCGTTCTACAGTTTCTCATTAGGCTGAATGAATAACCGACTCTAAATGTAGGTATTGTGATATAAACCGAGTCCGTTATACAGTTTCTCATTAGGCTTAATGAATAACCGACTCTAAATGTAGGTATTGTGATATAAACCGAGTCCGTTCTACAGTTTCTCATTAGGCTGAATGAATAACCGACTCTAAATGTAGGTATTGTGATATAAACCGAGTCCGTTCTACAGTTTCTCATTAGGCTGAATGAATAACCGACTCTAAATGTAGGTATTGTGATATAAACCGAGTCCGTTCTACAGTTTCTCATTAGGCTGAATGAATAACCGTCTCTAAATGTAGGTATTGTGATATAAACCGAGTCCGTTCTACAGTTTCTCATTAGGCTGAATGAATAACCGGCTCTAAATGTAGGTATTGTGATATAAACCGAGTCCGTTCTACAGTTTCTCATTAGGCTGAATGAATAACCGGCTCTAAATGTAGGTATTGTGATATAAACCGAGTCCGTTCTACAGTTTCTCATTAGGCTGAATGAATAACCGACTCTAAATGTAGGTATTGTGATATAAACCGAGTCCGTTCTACAGTTTCTCATTAGGCTGAATGAATAACCGGCTCTAAATGTAGGTATTGTGATATAAACCGAGTCCGTTCTACAGTTTCTCATTAGACTGAATGAATAACCGACTCTAAATGTAGGTATTGTGATATAAACCGAGTCCGTTCTACAGTTTCTCATTAGGCTGAATGAATAACCGACTCTAAATGTAGGTATTGTGATATAAACCGAGTCCGTTCTACAGTTTCTCATTAGGCTGAATGAATAACCGACTCTAAATGTAGGTATTGTGATATAAACCGAGTCCGTTCTACAGTTTCTCATTAGGCTGAATGAATAAACGACTCTAAATGTAGGTATTGTGATATAAACCGAGTCTGTTCTACAGTTTCTCATTAGGCTGAATGAATAACCGACTCTAAATGTAGGTATTGTGATATAAACCGAGTCCGTTCTACAGTTTCTCATTAGGCTGAATGAATAACCGACTCTAAATGTAGGTATTGTGATATAAACCGAGTCCGTTCTACAGTTTCTCATTAGGCTGAATGAATAACCGACTCTAAATGTAGGTATTGTGATATAAACCGAGTCCGTTCTGCAGTTTCTCATTAGACTGAATGAATAACCGGCTCTAAATGTAGGTATTGTGATATAAACCGAGTCCGTTCTACAGTTTCTCATTAGGCTGAATGAATAACCGACTCTAAATGTAGGTATTGTGATATAAACCGAGTCCGTTCTACAGTTTCTCATTAGGCTGAATGAATAACCGACTCTAAATGTAGGTATTGTGATATAAACCGAGTCCGTTCTACAGTTTCTCATTAGGCTGAATGAATAACCGACTCTAAATGTAGGTATTGTGATATAAACCGAGTCCGTTCTACAGTTTCTCATTAGGCTGAATGAATAACCGACTCTAAATGTAGGTATTGTGATATAAACCGAGTCCGTTCTACAGTTTCTCATTAGGCTGAATGAATAACCGACTCTAAATGTAGGTATTGTGATATAAACCGAGTCCGTTCTACAGTTTCTCATTAGGCTGAATGAATAACCGACTCTAAATGTAGGTATTGTGATATAAACCGAGTCCGTTCTACAGTTTCTCATTAGGCTGAATGAATAACCGACTCTAAATGTAGGTATTGTGATATAAACCGAGTCCGTTCTACAGTTTCTCATTAGGCTGAATGAATAACCGACTCTAAATGTAGGTATTGTGATATAAACCGAGTCCGTTCTACAGTTTCTCATTAGGCTGAATGAATAACCGACTCTAAATGTAGGTATTGTGATATAAACCGAGTCCGTTCTACAGTTTCTCATTAGGCTGAATGAATAACCGACTCTAAATGTAGGTATTGTGATATAAACCGAGTCCGTTCTACAGTTTCTCATTAGGCTGAATGAATAACCGACTCTAAATGTAGGTATTGTGATATAAACCGAGTCCGTTCTACAGTTTCTCATTAGGCTGAATGAATAACCGACTCTAAATGTAGGTATTGTGATATAAACCGAGTCCGTTCTACAGTTTCTCATTAGGCTGAATGAATAACCGGCTCTAAATGTAGGTATTGTGATATAAACCGAGTCCGTTCTACAGTTTCTCATTAGACTGAATGAATAACCGGCTCTAAATGTAGGTATTGTGATATAAACCGAGTCCGTTCTACAGTTTCTCATTAGACTGAATGAATAACCGGCTCTAAATGTAGGTATTGTGATATAAACCGAGTCCGTTCTACAGTTTCTCATTAGGCTGAATGAATAACCGGCTCTAAATGTAGGTATTGTGATATAAACCGAGTCCGTTCTACAGTTTCTCATTAGGCTGAATGAATAACCGGCTCTAAATGTAGGTATTGTGATATAAACCGAGTCCGTTCTACAGTTTCTCATTAGGCTGAATGAATAACCGGCTCTAAATGTAGGTATTGTGATATAAACCGAGTCCGTTCTACAGTTTCTCATTAGACTGAATGAATAACCGGCTCTAAATGTAGGTATTGTGATATAAACCGAGTCCGTTCTACAGTTTCTCATTAGACTGAATGAATAACCGGCTCTAAATGTAGGTATTGTGATATAAACCGAGTCCGTTCTACAGTTTCTCATTAGGCTGAATGAATAACCGACTCTAAATGTAGGTATTGTGATATAAACCGAGTCCGTTCTACAGTTTCTCGTTAGGCTGAATGAATAACCGACTCTAAATGTAGGTATTGTGATATAAACCGAGTCCGTTCTACAGTTTCTCGTTAGGCTGAATGAATAACTGACTCTAAATGTAGGTATTGTGATATAAACCGAGTCTGTTCTACAGTTTCTCATTAGACTGAATGAATAACCGACTCTAAATGTAGGTATTGTGATATAAACCGAGTCTGTTCTACAGTTTCTCATTAGGCTGAATGAATAACCGGCTCTAAATGTAGGTATTGTGATATAAACCGAGTCCGTTCTACAGTTTCTCATTAGACTGAATGAATAACTGACTCTAAATGTAGGTATTGTGATATAAACCGAGTCTGTTCTACAGTTTCTCGTTAGGCTGAATGAATAACCGACTCTAAATGTAGGTATTGTGATATAAACCGAGTCCGTTCTACAGTTTCTCATTAGGCTGAATGAATAACCGACTCTAAATGTAGGTATTGTGATATAAACCGAGTCCGTTTTGCAGTTTCTCATTAGACTGAATGAATAACCGGCTCTAAATGTAGGTATTGTGATATAAACCGAGTCCGTTTTGCAGTTTCTCATTAGACTGAATGAATAACCGACTCTAAATGTAGGTATTGTGATATAAACCGAGTCCGTTCTACAGTTTCTCATTAGGCTGAATGAATAACCGACTCTAAATGTAGGTATTGTGATATAAACCGAGTCCGTTCTACAGTTTCTCATTAGGCTGAATGAATAACCGACTCTAAATGTAGGTATTGTGATATAAACCGAGTCCGTTCTACAGTTTCTCATTAGGCTGAATGAATAACCGACTCTAAATGTAGGTATTGTGATATAAACCGAGTCCGTTCTACAGTTTCTCATTAGGCTGAATGAATAACCGACTCTAAATGTAGGTATTGTGATATAAACCGAGTCCGTTCTACAGTTTCTCATTAGGCTGAATGAATAACCGACTCTAAATGTAGGTATTGTGATATAAACCGAGTCCGTTCTACAGTTTCTCATTAGGCTGAATGAATAACCGACTCTAAATGTAGGTATTGTGATATAAACCGAGTCCGTTCTACAGTTTCTCATTAGGCTGAATGAATAACCGACTCTAAATGTAGGTATTGTGATATAAACCGAGTCCGTTCTACAGTTTCTCATTAGACTGAATGAATAACCGGCTCTAAATGTAGGTATTGTGATATAAACCGAGTCCGTTCTACAGTTTCTCATTAGGCTGAATGAATAACCGGCTCTAAATGTAGGTATTGTGATATAAACCGAGTCCGTTCTACAGTTTCTCATTAGGCTGAATGAATAACCGGCTCTAAATGTAGGTATTGTGATATAAACCGAGTCCGTTCTACAGTTTCTCATTAGGCTGAATGAATAACCGGCTCTAAATGTAGGTATTGTGATATAAACCGAGTCCGTTCTACAGTTTCTCATTAGGCTGAATGAATAACCGGCTCTAAATGTAGGTATTGTGATATAAACCGAGCCCGTTCTACAGTTTCTCATTAGGCTGAATGAATAACCGGCTTTAAATGTAGGTATTGTGATATAAACCGAGTCCGTTCTACAGTTTCTCATTAGGCTGAATGAATAACCGGCTCTAAATGTAGGTATTGTGATATAAACCGAGTCCGTTCTACAGTTTCTCATTAGGCTGAATGAATAACCGGCTCTAAATGTAGGTATTGTGATATAAACCGAGTCCGTTCTACAGTTTCTCATTAGGCTGAATGAATAACTGACTCTAAATGTAGGTATTGTGATATAAACCGAGTCCGTTCTACAGTTTCTCATTAGGCTGAATGAATAACTGACTCTAAATTTAGGTATTGTGATATAAACCGAGTCCGTTCTACAGTTTCTCATTAGGCTGAGTATTTTATATGAGGTTATTGCTTGTGATTTGTATAGCTTGACTAACTTGGCAGCAGTAGTTACGAAAGGAGCATGGACCAATATCATTAAGTCTGTTCAGTTTAATGAGGCTCTCTGGGTGACATATATGATTTTATATGATGCCATTTAAACAGAGGACTCAGCAGATGTGCAGAGGCTTCTGAAAAGGTGGGAAAATGGAGATTCCTGATTATGCACTTGTCAAGAACATGCACACCATTGGCCTTTAATGAGACAGGGGCCATTGAATTCCATGACAGCTAACACACACCTGAGCATGTCAAACCAGCAGAACGTCGGCTGTGATCTCTCATTACACACATGACTCACTCAAGGGCTGAGATAGAATTCCTTTTCAAAAAGCAAGGAGGGAAAAGGGCTCAGAGAAGAGGGCTCTATTTATTCAAGTGTTGCTGGAAATTGAGCTGTAATCTTCTGCCGTATTTGAGCCTGTGTTTCATGTGGCAGACCAATGCTGTGTTGGGGGGGGTGGGATTTGAGCTTCATCCCCCTCCCCTCTCTGACCTCCAGACCCACTCCGTGCCCTCCAAACACCAACACATCAGGAGACTGGCTCCAGCCACTCTAATCAAAAATGCATGATATCAAAGTGAACTTTTCCACTACAGCTAGACGGAACAAATCCATCCCAGATTTCAGCCAAAACAGGAATCGGCATTCCTGATTTTGTTTCAGATGTATAAAATAATACGACAACTTTACAAAATACAAAATACAAAATGTGCAAGAAGCCGTAATGAAAATAAAGAAGTATTAGATGTGTCCAGACTGATGAACAGAGATGCAGATCATTTGAAATTGACATAAAAAGTTGTAGAACATCAAGAATGAAGATCTCATGAAGTTAACCTCAAAATTGAAGTTTTAATAAAATGAACATCCAGAATGAAGTTCTAAAAAAAATTACATCCAGAATGAATTTGTAATAAAATTAACATTTTGAATGAAGTTGTAATAAAAATTAACATCTAGAATTAAGCTTTAATAAAATTAACATACAGATTGAAGCTGTAATACAATCAATATCTCTCATGAAATTGCAATAAAATTGGTATCAAAAATGAAGTAATAATACAATTAAATCTAGAATGAAGTTTTGAAAAAAATAATAGCCACAATGAAGTTCTAACAAAATTAATTTCAAGAATGAATTTCTAATGAAATGTATAAAGAGTGAACTTTTAATACAATTAATATCTAGAAGCAAACTGCAATCAAACTTTTATGTAAAATTAAGCTGTAGTAATGTTAACATCCAGGATGGAGTTCTAATAAAATTAACATCTAGAATGAAGTACTAATAAAATTTATATGCAGAATGAAGTTCTAATAAAATTAATATCCAGGACGAAGTTCTAATAAAATGAATATCCAGAATGAAGTTCTAATAAAATTAATATACCAGAATGAAGTTCTAATAAAATTAACATCCAGAATGAAGTTCTAATAAAATGAATATACCAGAATGAAGTTCTAATAAAATTAACATCCAGAATGAAGTTCTAATAAAATTAATATACCAGAATGAAGTTCTAATAAAATTAACATCTAGAATGAAGTTCTAATACAATTTATATGCAGAATGAAGTTCTAATAAAATTAATATCCAAAATGAAGTTCTAATAAAATTAATATACCAGAATGAAATTTAATAAAATTAACATCTAGAATGAAGTTCTAATACAATTTATATGCAGAATGAAGTTCTAATAAAATTAATATCCAGGATGAAGTTCTAATAAAACTAATATACCAGAATGAAATTTAATAAAATTAACATCTAGAATGAAGTTCTAATAAAATAATATCTATAAGAAAGTTGTAATAAAATTCAGAACAAAGCTAAAATTGATACACAGCAAAAGAAAAAAATCTTAAAGGTAATATCCAGTGTGATGTTCTAGTAAAATTAATATCCAGTATGGGTTCATTATCCTAAATGAAGTTCTAAAACATCATATACAAAATGAAGTCATAATAGAGTTTATATGCAGGATGAAGTTACAATAATATCAATATCCAGAATGCCTCATATTTCAAAAGTGATGACTGAGGTTGATCATGGGACAAGACGATACTGTTAATAGATAATTACAGTTTATTATTCATCATTTAAGAACATTTTGTTGTTCCCAATAAAAACATGAACAATTGAATAAAATACCTAAAAGTACCTTCATATGACTAGCTTATAGCTCTTCAGTCTACACTGCTTCAATTTTATTGGAAAAAATAATAATTATTAACATGACAAATGATTCAAAACTTTTGAACAGCCACATCTACGGTTGAGGCCAAAAGTCCGCAGGAGGAGTTAACCCTGGGCAGATGAAAGAAGTATCGAATGGTTATAATGACCAACACACAATAATATTTATGGAGGAAAATCCAAACACAATTCCAACTGTGAAGTATGGGGATGGTAGCATCACACTGGGTTGGGTTTTAGTAGATAAGGTGCACTTCAGAATGCAGCATCATGAAGAAGAAGGACTTCACCACATCAACCAGAAAGTTCAAACATGTTCCCGGTTAGGTCTTCCAGTAGGATAGTGATACAAAATGTTCTTCCAAAGGTGTGACCAAATGGTATAAAGACAACAAAGTACTGGACTGGCCATCACAAAGCCATGACCTTGCCTGTGCTTCAATTAAGTTCAACCCATTAAAGGTCAGTCTCTCCAAATATTAAGTGTATGGAAACTTTTGACCCACACTCTCAGAAAAAAAGGTATGACACTGTCACTGGGGCAGTACCTCTCTTGTCACTGGGGTGGGACCCTCAGGGGAACATCTCAGTATCTTCAGTCAGTGAAATGATCTGTTCTAAGCTGGACTGACTCCACACACCCCGCCTCGCCTCGCCTCCAGGCTTTTACTCTACTGCTCTGTTTTAAAGCATTCGGTTATGAAAAGGTACAAATACCAACTTTTCACCTGGAGAACCTGATTTAAGGTACACAACTGGTGTCACGCATGGGAGTCTCCAACTCCCAGAATACCAGGTGACCTCAAACGTCGACAAGCGCTCCTATCAGCGCTCAGAGTCACCTGACCTGTAACTGTCTACACCTGTGTGTCATTTTAGCCTAGAGTACAAAAGCCCGGGCTTTAGATGGAGTCAGTGCGAGGTACTGTTCCTTAGACATTACTGAGCGGTCCCTCTTGTATGTTTGTTGTATTGATCACGTGTACGACCCTCTGTATTGGACACGTCTCTTGCCTTCCGTTTTGGGACCGTTGTTGTCTTCTTTTTTTGACCCTTTGCTTCAACTCTGTTTACTCTTGGTGTTTTGCCCCTGTTTGGATTTGGTTATCCGGTTTATCATTAAACCTCGTTCTCTTCCAGCCGCAAGCATCTGGAACGCCGTCATCGCTCCACGTTACAACTGGACCTTAAAACCACCGTTGCACCTTTGAGGGTAAACTTATATTGTTTGTACCTTGATGAACGAATCATGTACCTGCATAGTAGGTTTATTTCTAACAGTACATGAAAAATCAGATAAAGTAGTAAAATCTTAAATAAATCTCTTCTTAGCTGTTATTTTGAACTGAAGTAAAAAGCAACCCTAATTGACTTAATACTGGAAAGATATAGTACCATGAACTGTTGAGAAAAATATGAAAGCAGACAGTAAGTCTGTATTGGTGTTAGTTACTTCTTAGAAGAGTTTTTTTATGAGGTTTATGAGGCTGTAGTGTATGTAAAGAGTTATGAGGCTGTTGAGATTGACAGAGTATTTATGTCATTAGCTTTAAAATGTAATGAGTTTTTCATGTTTTCTTTTTTTTGTAGCAATTTATCCACTCAAAATATACTATTTCGAAAAGTATTCGCTCGTCTGGCTTCACACACATATGAACTTGAGACATCGCATTCTGAATCCATAGGGTTCAATATGATGTCGGCTCACCCTTTGCAGCTATAACAGCTGGGCACCTCGCACTGTCAGACTGATTTTTGCAGATTTGTTTCACTGAAATTTTGGGGATCACACAGTAAATGATCAGAGATCACACACTACTCAACTTTTCAGCTGAATGTATCTCACTGAACTCGCATGAACTCACGCAAACTCACGCAAACTCTCACGTTCTCCCGTTACTAGGAGATGCGAATAACCAAACGTGGAGCCGCTGCTGCTGTTTTCTCAGTCATTTATGTTCACACAGTAAGGAAGCAGCAGGTAAACATGTTTAGGTGAGACTCATGGATTTAAAAATGCGATCAGTTGCTATTTTTTTATAGTTATAAATGTACAAAAACTCAATTGTGCCCTAAACTCAGCTTATGAAGAAGCTTCCCTCCACACGTGAGAGGCTTTTCACCGTTTTTCTTTGTTTACTTGCTTCATTTTTCTATTTTGCGTGCTTTCATTTTTCATTGGCTGTTGCAGGAATCTGTTCTGTGTGAGTCGTTGACCAGTTTGCACCAGACTGCACTCGGAGTCGGCTCAAAAGAATCCGACATGTCGGATAAACTCCAACTGGATTTGAGTCTGTGCCCCTCACACATGACTCGACTCTCTCTCCAACTGCCGACCAACACAGACTCAGCCAGACTGAGAATCGGGGCTAAAATTGGGTTAAAATTCATGTTACTGTGAATTGAACTCATTCTAAGAATCTTGAGACGCCAGAAAGTTTGTTACGAGAGCTGCTTAAAAAGTTGTGTGTGTGTGTGTGTGTGTGTGTGTGTGTGTGTGTGTGTGTGTGTGTGTGTGTGTGTGTGTGTGTGTGTGTCTCAGCTAACACGTGTGTGATGAGCTACAGCAGTGTCTGACATTTTGAATGAGATTGCCTTCAGGTGGTGGACACATCAAGCGCTTCTTGACAAGAGACGTGTAATGGATCTATTGAAGAAAAGAGTGTTATTAACGTCCGCAGGTTTCCGTGTCCACTCTAGCTTCTGTCATGAGCCAAAGGCCCCGGTTTGTCATTCTCTCATTGTTCCCAGAGATCTCAGCCTTTTTTTTTTCCCCTCATTTGGCCTTTTCCTGACTCACGGTCCACACAATTAGAGCCACCACCATTACGCTTCACACCTCAAGGATGTTCTCCTTCATAGCATCTGCACACAAGGGTGTAATCGAAAGGGGGATGGAGTGGCTCACCCCCCCAACCCCCCCCCCCAAACTTCAAAACAAACTATTTGATTCCTTCTAATATAAAGATAAAACACATGGAATAGTTAAAGGCTTTTTAATGTATGAATATTATAGTATACAGTATAACACTTGTATGAATATTACAGAATGCAGTATAACACATGCATGGATATTACAGTATACAGTATAACACGTATGAATATTACAGTATACAGTATAACACATGCATGAATATTATAGTATACAGTATAACACTTGTATGAATATTACAGTATACAGTATAACACATGCATGAATATTATAGTATACAGTATAACACGTATGAATATTACAGAATACAGTATAACACATGTATGAATATTACAGTATACAGTATAACACATGCATGAATATTACAGAATACAGTATAACACATGTATGAATATTACAGTATACAGTATAACACATGTATGAATATTACAGTATACAGTATAACACATGCATGAATATTATAGTATACAGTATAACACGTATGAATATTACAGAATACAGTATAACACATGCATGAATATTACAGAATACAGTATAACACATGTATGAATATTACAGTATACAGTATAACACATGTATGAATATTACAGTATACAGTATAACACTTGTATGAATATTACAGTATACAGTGTAACACTTGTATGAATAGTATATATATGAGTGTATCAAAGCACAAAACATCGATTGAGGCACATCATGAGTCTTACAAAAACAAGGAAGGTTCTACAAAGGGTTCTTTGCATCATGAAATGGTTCTTAAGATTGATGGACAATGTACTGTGGATGGTTCTATGCAAAGCCTTTAAAAAAATTATGCAGCACCCAAAAAGAAACCTTTTGGGTGCTATTTAGAACCCTTTTCCAAAACGTTGTATACAGAACCACCTTTAGCACCTTCATGAACATTTTCCGTCAATCTGAAGAAAAGTTTAATGATGCAAAGAACCCTTTCATCATGCAAAATGTTCTTTGAGTGTCCATAGTTCTATATACAACCATTATCTTTGCCAAAGAACCCTTGAAGAACACTTAGGAATTGCTCTAACGTTAACAGCTAATGTTGCCCTCAGATTAATGGAAACACCAATAATTATGCCCCTCCTAAAATAACGTTTCGATTTATCTGATTAACTTGTGCAAAGGTTTTGGTAATCATACAGCTTAGAACTTAATTAACGTGCTAGGCCTTAATTGACTTATTAGACCTAATTAGGCAGGTCAAAAATGATCATTAGATATTGTCAGCTGATGACAATTCCAGAGTGTAATACATATTCCGACTCTTCAAACCTTCAGCAAACACTGAGCAACGATGGGCTCCTCTAAGCAGCTGAATGAGGATCTGAAAATTAGGCTAATTGATGCTCACAAAGCAAGAGGAAACCATTTCAATTTCCCCTTAAGAAATGGCAAGTAAGGGTAACTGTGGGAGTCAAATCTGGAAGACTATGAAATCCCTCAGGCGGGACTGCTAGTAAACCCCCATATGACTGCAAAGGACCTGCAGGAAGGTTTAATTGACACATGATTGGCGATGCACTGTTCCTCTGTGCAGTGTTACTAGCACAAATACGACCTGCATTGTAGCGTCATCAGAAGAAAAACTTACAAAGAACATTTTCTCAAAAGTCAAGCATCTGAAATATGTACAACCTCTTTGGCCACAATCACCAAATTTCCGTTTGGACAAAAAACGAAGCAGCATTTGATGAAAAGAACACCGTGCCGGCTGTTAGGCATGGGGTGGATCTATTGGTCTTTGGGGTTTTGTGGCAGCCAGTGGCTCAGGAAACACTGCATGGAAAGATAGAAGAAGGGATTAAATATCTGCAAATTCTGGAAGCCGATGTCATTCAATCAGCAAGAAACTGAAGCAGAAAAGAGGCTAGTTTACAACAGGACAACGATCCTAAACATGCAAAATCCACAATGAACTTCAAGAAAAGCAACCTGGGGCTCTTGGAACAGCTCTTGCAATCCTCTGGCTTGAATACCATTGCAATCCAATAAGTAGGTCTTAAATAT
>NC_051213.1:4521007-4585005 GCF_015220715.1 Pygocentrus nattereri
GCACAAGGTAGGTGTTTCTAATAAAGTGGCCAGTGAGTAGAAGCACAAGGTATGTGTTTCCAATAAAGTGGCCAGTGAGTGGAAGCACAAGGTATGTGTTTCCAATAAAGTGGCCAGTGGGTGGAAGCACAAGGTAGGTGTTTCTAATAAAGTGGCCAGTGAGTGGAAGCACAAGGTAGGTGTTTCTAATAAAGTGGCCAGTGAGTGGAAGCACAAGGTAGGTGTTTCTAATAAAGTGGCCAGTGAGTGGAAGCACAAGGTAGGTGTTTCTAATAAAGTGGCCAGTGAGTGGAAGCACAAGGTAGGTGTTTCTAATAAAGTGGCCAGTGAGTGGAAGCACAAGGTAGGTGTTTCTAATAAAGTGGCCAGTGGGTATGAATTATAGTATTACTTTTAGAGCGTTGTACAGTGCATCCGGAAAGTATTCACAGCGCTTCACTTTTTCCACATTTTGTTTTGTTACAGCCTTATTCCAAATTGAATTAAATTAATCTTTTTCCTCTAAATTCTACACAAAATACCCCATTGTGACCATGTGAAAAACGTTTTCTCGAGAGTTTTGAAAATTTATTAAAATTAAAAAACAAAGAAATCATATTTACATAAGTATTCACAGCCTTTGCTTAATACTTTGTAGAACCACCTTTGGCAGCAACTACAGCCTCAAGTCTTTTTGAATATGATGCCACAAGCTTGGCACACCTATCTTTAGGCAGTTTTGCCCATTCTTCTTTGCAGTACCTCTGAAGCTCCATCAGGTTGGATGGGAGACGTCTGTGCACAGCCATTTTCAGATCTCTCCAGAGATGTTCAATCGGATTCAAGTCTGGGCTCTGGCTGGGCCACTCCAGGACATTCACAGAGTGGTCCTGAAGCCACTGCTTTGAGATCTTGGCTGTGTGCTTCGGATCGTTGTCCTGCTAAAAAATGAACCGTCGCCCCAGTCTGAGGTCAAGAGCGCTCTGGAGCAGGTTTTTATCCAGGATGTCTCTGTACATTGCGGCATTCATCTTTCCCTCTATCCTGACTAGTCTGCCAGTTCCTGCTGCTGAGAAACATCCCCATAGCATGATGCTGCCACCACCATGCTTGACTGTAGGGATGGTATTGGCCTCGTGATGAGCAGTGCCTGGTTTCCTCCAAACATGACGCCTGGCATTCACACCAAAGAGTTCAATCTTTGTCTCATCAGACCAGAGAATTTTGTTTCTCATGGTCTGAGAGTCCTTCAGGTGCCTTTTTGCAAATTCCAGACGGGCTGCCTTGTGCCTTTTACTAAGGAGTGGCTTTCGCCTGGCCACTCTGCCATACAGGCCTGATTGGTGGATTGCTGCAGAGATGGTTGTCCTTCTGCAAGGTTCTCCTCTCTCCACGGAGGAACGCTGGAGCTCTGACAGAGTGATCATTGGGTTCTTGGTCACCTCCCTGACCAAGGCCCTTCTCCCCCGATCGCTCAATTTAGACGGCCGGCCAGCTCTAGGAAGAGTCCTGGTGGTTCCGAACTTCTTCCATTTACGAATGATGGAGGCCACTGTGCTCATTGGGACCTTCAACGCAGCAGTAATTTTTCTGTATCCTTCCCCAGATTTGTGCCTCGAGACAATTTTGTCTCGGAGGTCTACAGACAATTCCTTTGACTTCATGCTTGGTGTTTGCGCTCTGACATGCAGTCAACTGTGGGACCTTATATAGACAGGTGTGTGCCTTTCCAAATCATGTCCAATCAACCACAGGTGGACTCCATTTAAGCTGTAGAAACATCTCAAGGATGATCAGTGGAAACAGGATGCACCTGAGCTCAATTTTGAGCTTCATGGCAAAGGCTGTGAATACTTATGTAAATATGATTTCTTTGTTTTTTAATTTTAATACATTTTCAAAACTCTCGAGAAAACTTTTTTCACATGGTCACAATGGGGTATTTTGTGTAGAATTTTGAGGAAAAAGATTAATATAATTAAATTTGGAATAAGGCTGTAACAAAACAAAATGTGGAAAAAGTGAAGCGCTGTGAATACTTTCCGGATGCACTGTATATTGCCATATATTAGACAGTTCTATTGAATTAGATTTTTATCAGTATGGCATAACCTTTTGCTTGTCTAGACACAACTATGTAGGTTATCCTCATTTTTTACAGATATCACGTTCCTCCTGCCTGAGTGATCTGCTGCTTCTACTTCTAATTTTCATAAAATTGCAATCAGCTCAGCCTTTTCCTTCATGCAGCTGGTCAAACTCTTACTGCTCACGATTTCATTTATTTGCCCACTTAATGGTCCTTGTTGAAAGTAAATGGGAGTGAAATTTCAGATAATGAATTTGCTTTTCGTTGTATAAGGAGCGCATATTAAACACACTACAGTGTATCCACTGTCCAGCAGATGAAGCTTAATTCTGGCAGATAATTACACTTTATTCCTCTGGTATTTCTTAATAACATATCTTGTGAATCCAGCTTAGAAGTGGAGCGATGTTGTATTTTTATATAGTCAGCAGAAGCAGAAAACAGAAAGTAAAGCTCAGGAAAAGTAGGAAAAAAAGCCCAGGCGATCCCTCTTCACCACCGCTGCCACACAAAAGTGCCAGTCAGCTGAGGCGTAATTGCTTCTCATAAGGCAAATTTGCTTTTACTCTCCCCAGATAATGAAATCAAGCGAGAACAGTCTCTGGAAAAGCCGGAGCATCAGAGGCCCCAAATGTCACCGGGCAAATTCTTCCATTCCGTTTGAGCAAACACCCCAGAGACAAGAGGCGTATGGCATGAATTGATTGACAGAGTTCCATTACAAAGGCTTATCGGGAGCCTGTCCACAATTATCCACAGCCAAGGCCAGGCTGGGGATTTGATTTGTGAGGGGATCAGGCTAACGCAGACATGTGTGGAGAAGATGCTACCTTGCTAGCACTTTTCCCTCTTCATTAGGTCTGGTTAACCCCAAACTAATCTTCAGGAGCAGGTGTGAAAGTGACAAAAGAGCACACGCAATGTCAAACTGTCTGTGGAATAGTGTTTATGAAATGATCTCTGTGGAAGTACGCCTGTAGATTAACGTCTGTGTGGAATTTCGTCTGTGGAATAGGGTCTAGAACCATATCTGAGAAAGTGTCCACTGAATAATGTCTGTGGAATAGTGTAAATGGAAGAGTAAGCATCTATGGAATAACATCTGAGATGTTTTGGTGGAATAGCCTCTATGGAGTAAGATCTGTGGAATGATATCTGGAATTGTGTTTGTAGAATAGTATCTATGGATTAATCTCAGTGTAAGGGTTTCTGGAATTGCTGAATATGTTTAGAAGTCAGTCCGGGATGATATCTTTAGAAAACTTTTTTTATGGAATAGGGTCTTTGAAATAGTCTCTGAGGAATAATGTCTGTGTCATGAGGTTTGTGGGATAATGTGCAGGGGATGGGTGCCAAGGAATAGTACCTGTGAAACAATCCCTATAAAATAGTATTGTCTGTATACATGTCTTGGGAATAATGTCTGAAGAATGGTGCCTGTCAAATAGTGTGTGAGGAATAGGGTCTGGAAAATTGTCTGTGGAATAATGCCTGAGGATTAGTGTCAGGAAAAGTGTCTGTGGAATAGTGTCTGAGGATTAGCGTCTGAAGAACAGTGTCTGGAAAAGTGCGTATAGAATAGCGTCTAACAAACAGTGTATGTAGACATGCATATGAAGAGTGTTGTTTGTGGAATATTGTCTGAGGAATAGTGTCTGTCAAATACTGTCTGAAAAGTACTGTCTTAGGAATAGTATATGTGGAGTATTGGCTGAAGAATAGTGTCTGTCAAATAGTGTTTGAGGAATAGTGCCATTTGAATAGTGTCTAAGGAAAAATGTCTTCGGAGTAATGTCTATGCCTATGAGTAGTGCCAGTGGAAGAGTATCTGTGGAGTAGTTTGTAGAATAGTATCTGTGTAGTAGTGTCTATGGAACAGTGTCTAAGTAATAATGTCTGTGGAATAACATCTGGGAAATATATCTGTGGAATATTGTTGGAATAGTGTCTGTGGAATAGGGTCTAGAACCATATCTGAGAAAGTGTCCACTGAATAATGTCTGTGGAATAGTGTAAATGGAAGAGTAAGCATCTATGGAATAACATCTGAGATGTTTTGGTGGAATAGCCTCTATGGAGTAAGATCTGTGGAATGATATCTGGAATTGTGTTTGTAGAATAGTATCTATGGATTAATCTCAGTGTAAGGGTTTCTGGAATTGCTGAATATGTTTAGAAGTCAGTCCGGGATGATATCTTTAGAAAACTTTTTTTATGGAATAGGGTCTTTGAAATAGTCTCTGAGGAATAATGTCTGTGTCATGAGGTTTGTGGGATAATGTGCAGGGGATGGGTGCCAAGGAATAGTACCTGTGAAACAATCCCTATAAAATAGTATTGTCTGTATACATGTCTTGGGAATAATGTCTGAAGAATGGTGCCTGTCAAATAGTGTGTGAGGAATAGGGTCTGGAGAATTGTCTGTGGAATAATGCCTGAGGATTAGTGTCAGGAAAAGTGTCTGTGGAATAGTGTCTGAGGATTAGCGTCTGAAGAACAGTGTCTGGAAAAGTGCGTATAGAATAGCGTCTAACAAACAGTGTATGTAGACATGCATATGAAGAGTGTTGTTTGTGGAATATTGTCTGAGGAATAGTGTCTGTCAAATACTGTCTGAAAAGTACTGTCTTAGGAATAGTATATGTGGAGTATTGGCTGAAGAATAGTGTCTGTGAAATAGTGTTTGAGGAAGAGTGCCATTTGAATAGTGTCTAAGGAAAAATGTCTTCGGAGTAATGTCTATGCCTATGAGTAGTGCCAGTGGAAGAGTATCTGTGGAGTAGTTTGTAGAATAGTATCTGTGTAGTAGTGTCTGTGGAACAGTGTCTAAGTAATAATGTCTGTGGAATAACATCTGGGAAATATATCTGTGGAATATTGTTGGAATAGTGTCTGTGGAATACCCTTGGTGGTACAGTGTCTGTGGAATAGTGTCTATGGAAAACCTTTGGTGCCACAGTGTCTGTGGAATATTGTCTGTGGAATACTCTTAGTGGTACAGTGTCTGTGGAATACCGTTGGTGGTACAGTGTCTGTAGAATAATGTCTGTGGAATAATGTTGGTGCTACAGTGCCTGTGGAATAGTGTCTGTGGAATAGTATCTGTGGAATACCGTTGGTGTGACAGTGTCTGTGGTACAGTGTCTCTGAAATACTGTTGGTGGTACAGTGTCTATGGAATAATGTCTGTGGAATACTGTTAGTGGAATAGTGTCTGTTGAATAGTGTCTGTGGAATACTGTATGTGGAATGCTGTTGGTGGAATATTGTCTGTGGAGTAGAGTCTGTTGAATATTGTCTGTGGAGCAGTGCCTGTGGGATAGTGTCTGTGGAATGCTGTTGGTGGAATATTGTCTGCGGAATACAGTTGTTGGAATAGTGTGTGTGTCTATTGAGTAATGTCTACTGAATCATGTCTGTGAACTAATAATATATGTGGAATAGTGTATTTGAATCCGTGTCTGTGGAATATTGCCTGTGGATGACTGTTGTTGGAATAGTGTCTATGGATTGGGTTTGGTTTGGACTGAAAACTTGATAATGCGGGTCGGATTTGACTTTAAACTTGATGATGTTGGTCGATTCAGGTGTGGACTTGGATTTGGACAAAACTTTGTCTTGCTGTTCAGGTTCAAATAAAAAAAGAAGATGACGTGAGTTGGGTTGAGTTCGGACGAAATGTTTTCCGGCTCGTGGGATGGGTGATGATGTTGGTTGGGTCAATTTCAGACTGGAAATTTGGTGGTCAGATCAGGCTCAGGTAGAAAACGTGCTGCTGTGGGTAGAGCTGTGTTTGGATCATTTTATCAGCACTCCATTGCGTTTGGACTGAAAATGTTGTGCTGATAAAATGGGTTGGGCCTGGTTTGTGCTGTGGGTTGGGCTTCTTGCTTTAATCTAGTCTGCACATTGTACCAAAAGCATGTGGTGATCCGGGTTGGATCAGGTTTGGACTGAAAACTTGATGCTATGGGACGAGTTCAGACTCAATTCTTGATGCTCAGACTGGGTCTGGAGTGAAAACTTGATGTTGGTGTTTGGATCAGGCGTTGACTGGAAACGTCATATTTTGTGTAGGATCCGGTTTCTCACTGAAAACTTGATGATGTGGGTTGAGAAGGGTCGGGCCAGGTTCGGACAGAAAGTTTGGTGGGCTGTGTTTGGGATCGGACCAAAATTTCAGGCCCGATTGAAGCTCTGTGGTGTACAATATACGTATGAATGACTGTTGGAAGAGTGGCAGGTTTGTTTTATTTGGGGTGGGGGGGTGGGGGGGTCTGTACTCGGACATGCTCTGCTTCCTGCTGTAATCTACTCTGCACATTTACCTCTGTGTGCCCACCTCTACACATTCACACCATCCTGCACACACACACAAACACACACAAACACATGTGTAAACACAGATAAATCCATGTATACACTGTAGGAAGCTCACTTACACACACACACACACACACACACACACAAACAGATAAACTCAGACACACATACACAGCCTGAAGTAAACACAGTTCAGATGGATTTTTGTCTCTTTCTTCCAGACTGAAATTCCCCTGTAACTCCGCTCTCTAACTCCACACAGCTCCAGAGGAAAAGAGTAAAAGAAAGTAAATGTAAACAGCTCTTTCAGCACGGAAAAAGTGACAAACCCTGTTTATATGCAAGTGTGAAGCTGTCATTCAGTGATGGCATGCATGTGAAGCAACCACACTACTAAAAAAATAGGTAAGGAATAATAATAATAATGCTATTATTATCACTGGTGAACTGTGACCCTTCAGCTGGACCCATAAACGTTAAAACAAGAGAAACACTCCTACTGTAAAGACTAACTTCTGCCATAGATTTCTAATAGTATGTTAGTGCTAAGCTAATTCTTGTGCACGTCAACATTTTCGAGCTGATCTGCATTAAACACAAACATACCAAGCTTATAACAGGCATGGGCCTTTATCTCTGTGTATTACATGTGTTATACCTCATACGTCTCAGCTTTACAGAGTCCTGCTGCCACTGTTTTCCCTTCCTAACAACTGACTGAAGCTTTACTAGACTATGGCTCACATTCACAATCAGTGACAGACGTAGAACTTCCAGAAGATTGAGAAGGATATCTCCCCCACACATTGGTGATCAATCTAGTGTGTAAGGCCTTCAGTCCAGCTCCTAACGTCCTGTCCTGTCCAAAGCTTGGCCGTATTTATACTCTAACACTTTCTATGAATGGCACGTTTGTAAGCATTTATAAACACATTCAGAATATCTTATAAGGCATTAAAAATATGGCTATAAATACTTATAAAAATGCATTGCACATTATGGCCATGCTTATTATGAATTATGAACTGTTAACATAATGCATTATAAGTACTGTGCATAACACATTATAAGAGCTCATAAGCTGTATTAGTCCACTATAAGTAAAGTGAAGCGTGCTGGACTAAAGCCTCCTCCAGGGTTTAGACTGAGGCTTCAGGTTGGAGTATTTACTGAAGGATTTACTGAAACACTAAAACACAATAAAGCTCATTACAGGCTTCAAATGTCAGAGTTTAAACTAGAGCAACATCAGAGTTTCACCCAATGTGGGAAAGTCAATGTTCACCACTGTTAATGTTCACCACTGTTAATGTTCACCACTGTTAATGTTCATCACTGTTAATGTTCACCACTGTTAATGTTCACCACCGTTAATGTTCACCACTGTTAATGTTCACCACTGTTAATGTTCACCACTGTTAATGTGCACCACTGTTAATGTTCATCACTGTTAATGTTCACCACTGTTAATGTTCACCACCGTTAATGTTCACCACTGTTAATGTTCACCACTGTTAATGTTCATCACTGTTAATGTGCACCACTGTTAATGTTCACCACTGTTAATGTTCATCACTGTTAATGTTCACCACTGTTAATGTTCATCACTGTTAATGTGCACCACTGTTAATGTTCACCACTGTTAATGTGCACCACTGTTAATATGCACCACTGTTAATGTTCACCACTGTTAATTTTCACCACTGTTAATGTTCACCACTGTTAATGTGCACCACTGTTAATATGCACCACTGTTAATGTTCACCACTGTTAATGTTCACCACTGTTAATTTTCACCACTGTTAATGTTCACTACTGTTAATGTTCATCACTGTTAATTTTCACCACTGTTAATGTTCACTACTGTTAATGTGCACCACTGTTAATGTTCACCACTGTTAATGTTCACCACTGTTAATGTGCACCACTGTTAATGTTCACCACTGTTAATGTTCATCACTGTTAATATGCACCACTGTTAATGTTCACCACTGTTAATGTTCACCACTGTTAATGTTCATCACTGTTAATATGCACCACTGTTAATGTTCACCACTGTTAATGTTCACCACTGTTAATGTTCACTACTGTTATTGTTCACCACTGTTAATGTTCACCACTGTTAATGTGCACCACTGTTAATGTTCATCACTGTTAATTTTCACCACTGTTAATGTTCACCACTGTTAATGTTCACCACTGTTAATGTGCACCACTGTTAATGTTCACCACTGTTAATTTTCACCACTGTTAATGTTCACTACTGTTAATGTTCAGCACTGTTAATTTTCATCACTGTTAATGTTCACCACTGTTAATGTTCACCACTGTTAATGTTCACTACTGTTAATGTTCACCACTGTTAATGTTCACCACTGTTAATGTGCACCACTGTTAATGTTCACCACTGTTAATTTTCACTACTGTTAATGTTCACCACTGTTAATGTTCACCACTGTTAATGTACACCACTGTTAATGTTCACCACTGTTAATGTTCACTACTGTTAATGTTCATCACTGTTAATGTTCACCACTGTTAATGTTCACTACTGTTAATGTTCATCACTGTTAATGTGCACCACTGTTAATGTGCACCACTGTTAATGTGCACCACCGTTAGCCTGGCCCTGACTTAACACTGCATATCCAATATTACACTGTTTGGAGCATCTGAATATTCAGGACTGAAGCCCCGATGATGCAGCCCCAACAGCACCAGTGGTGATAAAATACTGGAAATCTCAGGGTGTAAATAAAATTTGTCTTTACTTTAAGCTCTCCAAGCTGGGACTGACTTCTTTGGCCCTGACATTATAACATGTTATTAACACCAACACTACTTATAATGCATTGTATTAACAATTCAAAACGCATAATAAATGCGGCTGTAAAGTTTTATTCGGTGTAGCTCATTTTTATAAATATTTATAACCGTGTTTATAATGTCTTATGAGTGCATTATAACATGTTACAAATGTGTTTATAGATGCTTACAAACGTAAAATTCATAGAAAGTGTGACCTTTTACACTATACGTAAAACGTATGCAGACCACTGCTAATTAATGAGTGTTTTAGCCAAGCCCATTGCAAATAGGTGAATAAGATGCATGCAGCCTCCACAGGCAAACACTGTCAGTAGGATGGGTCATACTGTGGAGCCCAGTCACTTTAAGCATAGGATGCCACCTTTCCCAGCTTAATTCACCTATTCTTTCTTGCATCACTCACTACAGGGTTCCGAACCACCTCTGGAAGCAGCGGTAAGAGAATAACTGTGCATCGGGATCTTCATGAAATAGGTTTCCATGGATGAGCAGCTGAACACAAGCCTAAGATCACTATGTCCAATGCCAAGTGTTGGCTAGAGTGGTGTAAAGCACTCTGGACTCCGGGGCAGTGGAAACGTTCTCTGGACTGATGAATCACGCTTCTCTATCTGTCAGTCTGATAGATGAATTTGGGTTTGCTGGATGCCAGTAGAATGTTACCTTCTGAAATGCAAATTGCCAAGAGTAAAGTTTGGTGGAGGAGGGATAATGAGCTGGGGGTGTTTTTCAGGGTTTTGGGCCCCTTAGTTCCAGTGAAGGGTGATATTAATGCTACAGCACAAAGACATTTTAGACAATTTTATGCTTTTAACTTTGTGTCAAGTGTCAGAAGTTTGGGAAAGAACCTTTCCTGTTCCAGCACGACTGAGCCCATGTGTACAAAGTGAGCTCCATAAAGACATTGTTTGACTCTTTGGCACTTTGAGTTAACACTTTATTTGAGCCCGGCTACATAACACTGTTATAACCATTCCATAAACATGGCATGACAGATGATGGCCAGAAATATAAGAGTACTATGTTATCAATACTGATAATCGTCATGACCCATTTCTAAGCCATGGGCATTTATATGGAGGTTACCAGTCTTTGTGGCTGTAATGGCTTTCCATAAAGTAAAGACCTCACAACTGATGTTGGACGAGATGGCCTGGCTCACAGTCGATGTTCCAGTTCATCCTAAAGGTGTTCAAAATGAGCAATATGTTTTTTTTTTATTCCCAAAATGACCATATACAAAAACAAAAACAAACAAAAAAAAAACAATACAATTATCAGTTTTAATAGTTCATATGTAGTTTTTTGTATGATTTTCAATAAATATAGGTTTTGCATTATTTGGACATCATGGAATTCTGTTTTTATTGTTTTGCACAGGGTCTTTTTTCTTTTTTTGCCAAACTTTTTTGAAGACAGTGTTGTCTAATTCTTTAAAAGTTTAATTTCAAAATGACATTTTTTGTGTTATTTTTTATAAGATTAGCTCTTATTTACTGCGCTGAAGCTTTGCATGGTGTAACGCTACTGCAGAGTTTATGAATCTGGTCTAGTTTGCTTTATTTGCTGCTCTTGAAACCGTCATGAACGTGAGACTAAAGAGGAGGAAAGCTGGCAGCTGTCTTCCCTCACCTTTACCCTCCACCCAGCTGACGGTTTTAACAAGTCTGATGCCCTGAGGATATTCGGCAAAGCAGGATTTCTCACTTAGGGCCTGTTTGCGCTTCGTATTAACATGTATTTTTGGTGAACGCATGTTTCAATTTCACTCAACTGCATGAAAAGCCTAAAGCCACATTAGCAGATCAGAGAGGGGTCTTCACAACTCTTAACACAAATGAACATGCTTCCGTTATCCATATACAGTCACATGAGTAGAAATGCACCTCCCGTGCCCTGACTAGCAGGTGGCAGAATGAGCAATAAAAAGAAAGCTGGAGGAAAAGTGCTATTGGATCTCATCTGCTCACTCTCGGGATAGATTTTAGAGAAAAGTGTAAATGGAATCTGGCTAAAGTTTATCCAGATCCAGATCCAGATCCAGGTGAAATGTAAACCACGGGTGTAACCAGGCTCTCAGACTCAAACAGGCTCTTACACTTTCATTGGCTTAAGGTATCTAATAAAGTGGCCACTGAGTGGAAGCACAAGGTAGGTGTTTCTAATAAAGTGGCCACTGAGTGGAAGCACAAGTTAGGTGTTTCTAATAAAGTGGCCAGAGAGCAGAAGTACAAGGTAGATGTTTCTAATAAAGTGGCCAGTGAGTGGAAGCACAAGTTAGGTGTTTCTAATAAAGTGGCCAGTCAGTGGAAGTACAAGGTAGGTGTTTCTAATAAAGTGGCCAGTGAGTGGAAGCACAAGGTAGGTGTTTCTAATAAAGTGGCCAGTGAGCAGAAGTACAAGGTAGGTGTTTCTAATAAAGTGGCCAGTCAGTGGAAGCACAATGTTAATGTTTCTGATAAAGTGGCCAGTCAGAGGAAGTACAAGGTAGGTGTTTCTAATAAAGTGGCCAGTGTTACAGGTCTATCACGGTTGTACATGTTTGTTGTGTAAAAAGGAGGTCAAAGCCGAAATGGGGAAGTTAAATCTCCGTGTAAATCAACACAACCGTCTCTCTCGTTATCTAAGCCTTTTTAAAAATGGAACAATCCGTGCAAATGTGTGGGTTTTTCTAGCCATGACGTCCTTAGCAGCTGAAATAACAGCAGGCTGATGAAACGATATGAGGCAATTCTTTAAGCAGCTGAGAATTTCATGTTCTTGAGTTGGGGAAAATTCAATACCTCTGCTCTGTTCATCAATACCGCTGACTGTCTCACCATGTTTGCAGAGCCTTTTTACACACTAGTGGAGCTAATTATCTACAGTCAAGAATATCGACAACAGATTTTTATCTAACAGACAGTGTGGATATACCACAGCTGCAGTTCAATGGCGCACAGGATCAAACGCGGACCAGTTCGCTCACAGTAGCACACAGCTTTTGGTTTAGTCTACTTTGAAAGATTTTAAAGTGCTTTCTCGGGGGATAAAGGCCGTTTTCTACACTAGCCTTATTACCAGGACAAACGACAGGATTTTAAAATAACCTGACCAATGTCAACACTAATGAGAAAGCCATCATAAAGGGATAGAAACATAAACGTCTAATAAAGTAAACATATGCCCACTTACAGTATCAGACTGACTGAAGCCATATGTTCATAGTTAATAAGATATAAAGATATAAAGCTAATAATCAAATTAAAAGGATAAGGCTCTACCTTTGGGTAAATAAGTGGCTGAGTTAGTGTTTCCGTAACGAAATAAGTGCACAAAACCGAAAGCGTCACGGAAGCTGCATGTCAGAATCTTTAATGCACTCGTTTATATGGTTCCTGACACTAGATGACAAACAGTTACCCATGAACATGGACTGAAGTATGTCATATTGGTCATTAAGAGCAAAGTGTGTGTCAGGAGGTATTTCAGAAGATATATAAGATAATCTGCTTTAATAAAGAAGAAGAGACACATGACAACCTAACAACCACCTGGAACCACCTAAGTATCTACTGATTAGCGTGGCTATCTATCTATCTATCTATCTATCTATCTATCTATCTATCTATCTATCTATCTATCTATCTATCTATCTATCTGTCTGTCTGTCTGTCTGTCTGTCTGTCTGTCTGTCTGTCTGTGTGTGTGTGTCTGTCTCTCTGTTTCTCTCTCTCTCCCTCTCTTCTCTCTCTCTCTTCTCTCTCCCTCTCCCTTTCTCTCTCTCTCTTCTCTCTCCCTCCCTCTCTTCTCTCTCTCTATCCCATTCGCTCTCTCTCTCTCTCCCTCTCTCTCTTTTCTCTCTCTCTCTCTTTTCTCTCTCTCTCTCTCTCTCTCTCTCTCTCTCTTCTCTCTCCCTCTCTCTCTCTCTCTCTCTCTTCTCTCTCCCTCTCTCTCTTTTCTCTCTCTCTCTCTCTCTCTCTCTCTCCCTCTCTCTCTTTTCTCTCTCTCTCTCTCTCTCTCTTTCTCTCTCTCTCTTCTCTCTCTCTCTCTCTCTCTCTCTCTCTTCTCTCTCCCTCTCTCTCTTTTCTCTCTCTCTCTCTCTCTCTCCCTCTCTCTCTTTTCTCTCTCTCTCTCTCTCTCTTTTCTCTCTCTCTCTCTCTCTCTCTCTCTCTCTCTCTCTCTTTTCTCTCTCTCTCTCTCTCTCTCTCTCTCTCTCTTCTCTCTCCCTCTCTCTCTCTCTCTCTCTCTCTCTCTCTCTCTCTCTCTTCTCTCTCCCTCTCTCTCTTTCTTCTCTCCCTCTCTCCCTGTCTCTCTGTCTCTCTCTCGCTGTCTCTCCCGATTTCTTAGATCAGGGTAGGGTTTAGAGATCTGATGAATGAATCTGATTAAGAGGCTGGAGTTTAGCTCAGTAGTCCGGTTTCTCAGTGCTGTGAACTCTGACTCTGATTTCTTTCGGATTTCTCAGTCTGAGCATGAGTGAAAACAAACCGCGGTGCTGGAAATAAGCGAGCAGCGTCACCGCAAGACGCGGCAAATCACGTTTGGAGCGAAACCAAACACAGGCTTGACGAAGTGAAGGATTTAAATATTCTTCATCTTCTAGATGATGTGTGTTCATATTTTCATGGAAAAACGGTGGAATGTTAAGAAAGAAAACGCAGCACATAGTTTGAGTTTTGTGTTACATTTACGTCGCATCTTCTTCATGAGTTCACTCTTTATTGGCTGGTTGCAAAGCAGAAATCTGATTCCTGTCTGAGTCACGTAGACCTGAAGTTTCCCATCATCTGATTACTCAAGTACATGTAAACGTGTTGATCGGATTACTGACAAAATCGGATTTCCAACAGTTATCGGATTATTAAGTGCATGTAAATCCAGTGTGGCTGTATTGCTAACTACTCTAGCTGACGACAGCTGGTCCAGGTACAGTGACAGACTGCTCATCGTGTGGAAGATGAAGAGCCATCATCCTGTAACGTGAAAGGTTTTTGAAATGTTTACCAATTTTTAAATCCCCTTTCCTTTTAAAAACTCTTAAGAATTGTTTGGGGACTAAAGACAAATTGATCCACCTTTAAAAGCTACTTTTTTCTCCATTGTCATGACAGATTCTGGCTTTTGAACTTTACATGGTACCTTGCATCAAGCATCCATGCAAGGAGTAGAGGTCGTAAAGGTGGATGACTTCAAATATCTTGGGTCAACCGTCCAGAGCAATGGACAGTGTAGAAAATAGGTGAGGAAGTGCGTGCAGGCAGGATGGAGTGGGTGGAGACGGGTGTCAGGGCTGATGTGTGACAGAAGGATAGCAGCAAGAGTGAAAGGGAAGGTCTACAAGACAGTAGTGGTCCTGCTATGATGTACGGTTTGGAGTCTGTGGCTCTGTCTAAAAGACAGGAGGCTGAGCTGGAGGTGGCGGAGATGAAGATGCTGAGATTTTCGTTGGGAGTGACGAGGCTGGACAAGATTAGAAATGAGCAGATCAGAGGGACAGTGAAGGTGGAGCAGTTTGGAGATAAAGCCAGAGAGGCCAGGTTGAGATGGTTTGGACATGTGTTGAGGAGGAATAGTGGATATATTGGGCAAAGAATGTTGGAGATGGAGCTGCCGGGTAGAAGGAGAAGAGGTGGACCTCAGAGAAGGTTTATGGATGTAGTGAAGGTGGACATGGAGATGGTTGGTGTGAAAGTAGAGGAGGCAGTGGATAGGGCATGATGGAGGCAGATGATCCGCTGTGGCGACCCCTAAAGGGAGCAGCCGAAAGAAGAAGAACATGGTACCAATCTGGGTGGTCCTTTTCGTTTTAGACCCAGAGAACATAATGTGCAGAAGATGAAGACTCCTCTTCAGCATCACATCGGTTAGCTGTAGTGTTAGCCTGTGTTACCCATTCAGTGCAAAAACCGAACAACTTTTATGGGCTACTTTTGAATAATTAAACATGTTTTCAAATGCAAAATTTTCAACGCCAACATTGTCACCCAAAACGTGAAGCGTGTGGCTCTTTGGCTGTTTTTTCCTTCCTTAACAGTTAACAGCCATTCATCAACTCTAACTGTACTCGGAGGTTAAAAGTAGTACATGTTGTTACTGCGCATGTGTGTTTCATCTCAGCCTTGATGCACTAAGTAGTTTTGTTTTTCCTTTCCAGCAAACCTGTTGGTACTGAAGTAAAGCTCAGTCTCTCTGCTGTCCCAAAAGGCTTCAAATAAAACGTCTGCGCTTTGATATGATTCTACAAATGGCGAGGGATCTTGCTCGGAAAATATTTGGAAGGTAAAAGTGTGTGTGTGTGTGTTTTCCCACAGTTCCTCCCCCAACTTCAGACATCTCAAAATTTGCAATAAGACCTATTTATTTATTTATTTATTTATTTATTTATTCATAAGCTTGTAGGAAAATGGCCGGAACATTCGGGGGAATAGATTGTGAAACGTTCAAAAGCTCATCAAGGCAAGGTTTTCCCTAAAGACGGTCGAGTCACTGTTCATATTGGCAGAAAGACGGTATTTAATCAGTGTGTGTGGAGCGAATGCTGAATAAACGCATCCTCAGCACAGAACAGGAGGAGCATCAGCCCCTTCCCTCTGCTTCAGCAGGACACACAGCTGATCGACAGCGGATACAGAGAGAGGACAGGCTGCCTGCCGCAGTCGGAGTGTTTGTTTTTGAATTTTTAGAGGACAAAAAGTTCTTGCTTCTTTATGAAAACAGGGCCGAACTGCAGGACTAACAAAGTGCCCCTTAAGTTCTTTTGTCTGTTTCGTTGTGTGTTTATTTGTTTGGTTCTTAACTGAAAGAGCAAAACTGGGACCGAGATTAGAGGCGAGTTTAGGATCAGGCTTCGAGGCTTCTAATTATGTGTAGGTACTTACACTGTCATCTTAACAAAACCTCGCATCTCTATTTCTGCCATTTTTCAGTTTTTGAGATAATGTGGAAAAGCCTGTTGCCCTTTACGCTGTGGGTAAATTTCATGATACACAGCCCAAAAGAAACGGCCCAAAATTGCATAGAAAAAATTCTGGTTCCATTGACTTACATTAAAAGTAAAGTAGGTTTTCCCCTTTTCCTGTAAAGTCACCATTGTGGAGATTTTTGGAGGTTTTTATGGAGGTTTTGCTCCGACAACGGCGATATGTACAATACATGTGGGACATGTTATTATTATGTAATTAACACTTATTTACAGCATCGTGCAAATGTCAGAGACAACCGTTCATTTAATGAATTTGCAGGCAAAAAAGGCACAAATTTCACAAAGAGAGCAGAAAGAAAAAAGAAAAGGTAAATAATTGAAAAAACAAGAGTTTCCAAAACAAGTCAAAAAATAACAATCCTGCATGATGTGGTAATCACTTTGATGTTTTATCAATATTGGCCTGTTTCACAGTGCCCTGCACTAAAATCCCCAGCATGCACTGGAACGTAATATGCATTCCCAAACTTCCCCAATAACAATCTGTGGCACATCAGTTACACCTCAATTCTACCCCAGCAGTCATATCACCAAACACACAAGCTGCGTTTCAGCTGCAGTTCAACCAACATAAATACTTAAATACTTAACAGCTCATATTCATTCATTTTGCATAAATTATACACTCACTGGCCACTTTATTAGGTGCTAGTAAAAGGTTGGACCCCCTTTTGCCTTCAGAACTGCCTTAATTCTTCGTGGTAGACTTTCAACAAGGTGTTGGAAACGTTCCTCAGAGATTCTGGTTGGTTATTTGAGTTCCTGTTGCCTTTCTATCATCTGGAACCAGTCTGCCCATTCTCCTCTGACCTCTCACATCAACAAGGCATTTTTGTCCACACAACTGACCGCTCACTGGATATTTCCTCTTTTTCGGACCGTTCTCTGTGAACCCTAGAGATGGTTGTGCGTGAAAATCCCAGCAGATCAGCAGTTTCTGAAATACTCAGACCAGCTTGGTGCTGAAGCTTTAAGAGTTCCTTTCACTGGAACTAAGGGGCCAAGCCCAACTCCTGAAAAACAACCCCACAGAAAATCCCACCTCCACCCTGGATGGTGGATGACAGATCTGGACTTCAGGCCGGTCAGTTTAGCACCTGGACTCTCTTAATAAGGAGCCATGCTGTTGAAATACATGCAGAATGCAGAATCAAGGCCTTCCGTGAAAAATATGTTGTCTGGACGGCAGCAGATGATGCCAAAATATGTATATATTGTTCAGCATTAATGGATCCTTCACAGATGGGCACGTCACCCATGCCATGTGCAATAATGCCCCACCATCATGAATACTGACTTTTGAACTGTGTGCTGATAACAAGCTGAGTGGTCTTCAGCCCAGAGGACAGTGTCCATGATTTCCAAACAGAATTTCAAATGCTGATTCATCGGACTGCTGGACACTTTTCCGCTTCCCCTCAGTCGATTTTAAATGAGCTCAGGCCCAGAGAAGGTGGCAGCGTTTCTGGATCCTGTTTATATTTGGGTTCTTCTTTGTGTTTTAGAGTTTAACAGCGTTTGTGGACGCAGTGATGAACTGACAGTGGTTTTCAGAAGTGTTTCTGGGCCCATGCAGTGATTTCCACTACAGAATCATGTCTGTTTTTAATGCAGTGCTGCCTGACGGCCCAAAGATCACGGCCAGCAGATACTGGTTTTCAGCCTCGTCCCTCACAGACAGAGATTTCTCCAGATTCTCCGACTCTTTTAATGATGTAATCTACAGTAGACAATGAAAATTCTTTGCTATTTTTTGTTGAGAGACATTATTCTTGAATTGTGGCTCTATTTGATGGTGCAGTCTTTCACAAAGTGGTGAACCTCTACCTCATCTTTGCTTCTGAAAGACTCCGCCCCTCTGAGATGCTCTTTTATACCCAATCATGTTACTGACCTGTTGCCAATCAACCACCAGGTGTTTTGCAAAATATAACTTTGCGAGCCTTTTGTTGCCCTGCTTCAACTTTTATGGAACGTGTTGTTGGCATCAAATTCATAATAGCAATGTATTTTTTAAAAAACAACATTTCTCAGTTTAACATTTGATATGTTGTCTTTGTAGTATTTTCAATTAAATTTACATAATTGCATGTTGTTTTTATTTACATTTTGCATAGTGTCCCAAGTTTTTTGGAAATGGGGTTGTATGTGGCCGACCACTTAGTGGCTGAGTTGCTGTCGTTCCCAATCTCTTCCACTTTGTTATAATCCCACTGACAGGTGACTGTGGAATATTTAGTAGTGAGGAAATTTCACGACTGGACTTGCTGCACAGGTGGCGTCCGATCACGGTACCACGCTGGAATTCACTGAGCTCCTGAGAGCGACCCATTCTTTCACTAATGTCTGTAGAAGCAGTCTGCAGGCCTAGGGGCTCGGCTTTATACACCTGTGGCCATGGAAGTGACTGGAACACCTGAATTCAATGATTTGGATGGGGGAGTGAAAACTTTTGGAAATATAGTGCATAGCTAAGAGTATGTTTTGGTGAATACTGGCCTTGAATCCACAGTGTATAAGTCGTAATATGTAAATTTAAAGTATAAACAGATCATGCATAACATTATGAGCGTTGTTTCTACACTCATTGTCCATTTTATCAGCTTCACTTACTGTAGGTAAAAAGGTGAACTTTGCTTGTCCACTCTATTAGACACTCCTACCTCGTCAGTCCACCTTGTAGATGTAAAGTCAGAGACGACAGCTCATCTGCTGCTGCACAGTTTGTGTTGGTCGTCCTCTAGTCCTTCATCAGTGGTCACAGGACGCTGCCCACAGGACACTGTTGGCTGGATATTTTTGGTTGGTGGACTGTTCTCAGTCCAGCAGTGACACTGAGGTGTTTAAAACTCCAGCAGCACTGCTGTGTCTGATCCACTCAGACCAGCACAACACACACTAACACACCACCACCACGTCAGTGTTACTGCAGTGTTGAGAATGACCCACCACTCAAACAGTACCTGCTCTGTGAGGGTCCATGGGGGTCCTGACCACTGAAGAACAGGGTAACAGAGTATCAGAGAAACAGATGGACTACAGTCTGTAACTGTAGAACTACAGAGTGCAGCTATGCAGTAAGTGGAGCTGATAAAGTGGACAGTGGGTGTAGAAACAAGGAGGTGGTCATGATGTTACGCCTGATCAGTGAATCTTGCTGAAATGTTTAAATTGGAGCAGTTTTATTTCAACACTTTGCACAGAATTCTCTGGTTTGTCGGTTATTTTTGTTGATTTCTGTCAGGAAAAACCTGGAATGATTGACTTTGCCTTTAGTCTTCATTTTTGTTGGATATCACGTCTTTGGGTGTGTAAGTTTGATTGCTTGTTACACTTTTCTGTGATCTTGTTGTATATTTCCAACTTTTCAATTGTGTGTCTTTTTCGGGCACAGGATTAAATACAGTGTCTTGTTCACACTGTCAGTTGGGCTTGTTTGGTGTGTCAGGTGGAGATTCCCAAACGTTCTGACAATCACGCGTTGAAAGTAGCTAAAAAGTAGCCACTACTTTTTCTGGAAAAGTAGCCAAATCGTAGCTGCTACAAATTTTGGGAAAGTAGCTACAAAGTAGATAACTACTAATTCAGTAGCTATGCAAGAAACATACTTCCACAAATTTTCATAAGAAAAACATTATACTGGATGTTAAAACAGAGGTTTAAAAGTGTCCACTAAAAGACAGTGTGACCAAGTACATATTTTAAATTGACTTACTCAAACTCTTGCTTTCATTGTTAATCCTATTGTTGTCTTTAAATATGTATAATGTCATTGTAACGTGGGGAAAATTAGGTTGTTGCCCTGAGGCAAAATTATGCAATAAAGGGGTTAAGATGAGATAAGATAAGACAAGATAAGATAAGACAAGATAAGATAAGATAAGATAAGATAAGATAAGATAAGATAAGATAAGATAAGATAAGTTAAGTTAAGATAAGTTAAGATAAGATAAGATAAGATAAGACGCCTTTATTGTCATTGCACAGTGTACAACTAAATTGAGCAGCAATCCAACGGCACTTTCTACACAATATACAATTAAACATAAGGCTAAAATATATAAAGTGCAGATTTAAGGAAAAAAAAAATAAAAAATCTTAAATATAAAGAATAAAAGAGCTATAAAACTATATATTCTAAAACAGACAATAGACAATAGACAGGTGAGGTAGCAGTTGTAGTTGCACATTCCTTGGACAGCTTATAGCATCATATAACATTGCACATCTAATAATTACTGCACAGAAAGAATATAGATCACACACTCTAGAACAAATGAATAATAAGTAGAACAGAGGTGGAGTGGAACACTGGAACAGTGTCCTATGAGGTCAGTGCCAGTAAAGAGCAGTAGTGGTGTTCAGTCGGTTCTACTGAGCCCAGTGTTCTATAGAAAGTCCCTATCAGTGTGTTTGGAAGTGTTAAACTCAGCAAATATATAGAAATTGTTCACTAAAACTTGCCACATTTAAATGTGTTCCCTGAAGAGAATGTGTTGTTCTGTCTGTATGAAAGCTCTCCTTTCGGGGAATAGTGTGCTCTAAGCTCTAGAACATTCTCCATAAGCGTCTCCGCGGTCTCCTCCTCACGCAGGAACATGTCACATCTGATTGATTGAAGCGACGTAACGCTGGCAGTGGATAAAAGAAGGGAATTGTGGTGGAAATAGGTAGACAGCTGGCAGATACTTTGTCAGACTTTACACAAAAGGATTTAGCCTTGGTGCACACGGCGCATGATTGTATTTAAGTGTGTATTATATTTTCAATTCTCCTTCATAGTTTCGCCTGCGAGTTTAACTGAGGCAAAGGCACAGGCGGCGAAAGTGCTTAAAGTAAGAAGCACAAGCTTAAATCTCCTAAAATTAGTGCTTAAAGTTCCATGTTGTGGCTTAAAATCTTTAGCACCGATTACGTCTGCATGAATAAACATCGATAAGTCCATTAGTGACTAATTACCAATCTATTAGGAAAGGTGTGTATTACCGCAGGTTAGAAATGAGGAATAGAAGCTGAAGGTGTTGATTATCAGCTCACACGTTCCATAAAGGAGTGTGTGTGTGTGTCCATGAACTGTAGAATTGAATAGCACCGATGTACTGATCTGCATGAAAGGTGCGAAATAAATGTGACGATGTTCATGAAGCTGAGGATGATGATTGTGTACTGATGTTGTCGCTGTTGAATGTATTTATTGGTATGATTCATGGAGACCCTGCTGAGAAAAGAGGCCATTCAGGACTCAGAGCTTTGTGTTCTAAATATCCCCACCCCCAAGAGAGAGAGAGAGAGAGAGAGAGAGAGAGAGAGAGAGAGAGAGAGAGAGAGAGAGAGAGAGAGACCCTGTTGTTAATACACTATATGGACAAAAGTATTGGGACACCAACACATCACACCAACAGGAGCTTTAATGACATTTCATTCTAAATCCATAGACTTTGATATGGAGTTGGTCCCCCTTTATACCTGTAACAGCTTCCACTGTTCTGGGAAGCTTCCTACAAGATGTTGGAGAGTGTCTGTGGGAAATTCTGCCCATTCATCCAGAAGAGGTCAGATATTGATGTTGGACGAAAGGGTCTGGCTCACAGTCTCTGTTGTAGTTCATTCCAAAGGTGTTGGATGGGGTTGAGGTCAGGACTCTGTGAGGGCCAGTCAAGTTCTTCCATATCAAACTCACCCAGTCAGGCCTTTATGGAGCTGCTCTGTGCACTGGGACTCAGTCATGCTGGAACAGAACAGGTTCTTCTCCAAACTGTTCCCACAAAGCTGGAAGCAGAAAATTGTCCAAAATGTCTTGGTGCTGAAACATTAAGGATGATGCATGCACACCTTTTCTACTAGACCTCAAAAATACAATTATGAAAATGAGCATAATAGAGATCATTAGTCATTTTGGAGAGTGTCTGAATTTGTCTGATTCTTTATCTTGTAAGACTTTAATGAATCCATCCCTGATCTGCCCTATACTAATCAGGTCTTCCCACTGTATGCCCTCTTACCCCTCGCTCAGCACTGACCCCAGGTGGTTTAATACACCACACCTTTCTGATATTACTCCCATTTAGAGTTGGCACTATAGTGATGAGAACACTGGAAAAAACAGCTGCTTACCTAAATACGAACATCTGCACTCCTCTAGGTCAGAGCCTTTAGTCCGGAAAAATCCATGTGATTTATTGATTACCGACTTGAATTGTGGAGCTCATAAAGATTGCATTGTCCTGAAGAGCCTGGATATATAATAAAACACAGCGCTTATGTAATACGCCCATGTAGCCTGTCACTTTTACAGCATCTATTAAATCACTGCTGCTGTTTTTTTGGCCATTGAAGCAGTGCTGTAGGCAGTTCAAGACTAATCTGAACATTAACAATGAATAACATTTCAACACAGATTGTTTAGGACCACACAAGCCCACATTTATTTATTTATTTTATTTTTAACCACTATTGACTACACGGTATTTGTGTCATGCAAGTGAATAGACAGGATATAGAAAGACCTTGCATTACATGCGAGATGGCATATTAATAAAATCTGATAAAATAGGAAAATAATCTACGTTCTCTGTGGACTAGTTTCATACATCTGACATCTACTTACTGCCGTGTCATCCATAAATCCATGAAGACTCATGTTGTTAGCTTTCTGTCTGGGTCTAAAGTCAGAATTTAGAATTTATTTCAGAAATATCATGATTTAGGTTTGTTTTGAGCTCCAAACGGACTCCTAGATCATTTTTGCACACACATACATGCATAAATGTCTACGGTTTGCTACAGCTGTACAGACGCAAATATACAGCCAAGCAAATTTGGCATTTTCTCTTGAATGTGTGAAAATAGGGACAGAGAAACTACCGCTGGCATGTAGGCATGTTTTTATAAAGTGATAATTCTAAAAAATGTAGATGTAGTATTTCCCCATCCTGATTTCTGATTTCTTCTGGTTTTGCCACATTTGTTTCAGATCTTCAAACAAAATTTGATATGAGACAGACAACGAAGTCATTTACGAAGTAAAATTGTAAAATGATAGTTTCGTTAATTTAACTTTCGTTAACTTTCGTTAATTTACCAAGCCAGTTCCATTACACACTTGTATAACTTAAGAAAAGCTCTATTATTTTGCGTTGATGTACCTTTAAATTAAATCAAATCAAATCAAATTTATTTGTAGCGCTTTTTACAATGGATGTTGTCACAAAGCAGCTTTACAGAATTTCAGAAAAGACAAAGTTTTAACAGGACTGTAAGAATGTACAGAAACCCCCCCGGTGGGCAAGCCAGGGGCAACAGTGGCGAGGAAAAACTCCCTCAGAACTGAGGAAGAAACCTTGGGAGGAACCAGGCTCACCAGGGGGGACCCGTCCTCCTCTGGTCAAACTACCTACAAGTGATTATACTACTAATATTAATAGCAGTAATATTCGTATTAGGAATAGCCAGGAGTCTATGAGAACATCAGTGTAGGGTGGGCAGCTCGTCCAAGGCAGGTGGTGGCAGCTGGGGCGTGGGCAGCTGGTTGGAAGTGGGCAGCAGGAGGGCTCGGCAGTCAGTCGTCCTTCAGTGTCCAGCTGGAACACTTTAGTTACTGAATAATAAGCCTTAGTATGTAATAAGCCTGATATTTTAAGGAGTTAATCAACCAGTTAACCAAATGTAGCTGACGATTGAGATTTAAGTAGACACAACCAGGCTTAATTAATTCCTGGTTTCTTAAATGTAAATATAAGTTAAATATAACCTTTTCAGCAACATTAAGTAAGCTAAAAGATCTCAACATGCACTCTAATAAATCCTGGAAGAGATGCAAAAGAAAGCTGCTCGAATGTATCTCTGGAAAAGGCTAGCCATTTCTAAGGCTCTGGTACATGAACCGTGGTGAGAGCCATTATCTCTGAGTAGAGAAAACTTGATACAGTACCGAACTTTCCCAGATGGAAGCTGCCTACCAAAATTCCTCCAAAAGGAAATCGACAAAAGAGCCCAGACGCAGCACAAGAGCATGTCCACCGCCGAATGGCTGAAAAGCCATAAAACTAGCGTTTTGTAGTGGCCTAGTCCTGATTTGAACCCCATTGAGATTCTGTGACCTTAAATGGGCACTTCATGCTCAATAGCCCTCTTTTGCTTGAAATTCTGCAAAGAAAAGTGGGCAAAGCTTTCTCCACAATGAAAGCCTGATCTCCAGTTATATGGAGCATTTGGTTGCAGTTGTTGCTGCTAACGGTGGTGCATCTTCTAACTAGTCTAGGGCTGCGGTCCCTTTTTCACATAGGTGGTACTTTTTTTATCCTTTAATGAATGAATAAATCGTTTAAAAACTAGATTCTGAGCTTCCGCAAGTTCTCCTTCTGTATGAGAATCTCAGAGTTTAGGTGTTCTCTGGTCTAAATGGAGACAATTGGAGAATAATAGCTAACGTCTTTCATTAAAACATCTGTTCATTAATCTACCTTATAAGCATTGTTGAACAGGCATGGAGGAAGGCTCTGCATTCCCCCAAAAAACAAGCAAAAAAAGCATCATGGCATGCCTGACGTTTGCCAAACAGCACAAACGGTACTGGACAATGTTTTGTGGGCTGTTGAAACCAAGGTTGAGTTGTTCAGGTAGAACACACAGCACTAGGTACGGCCTGAAAAGTGCTCTGCATGCCAACCTGAAGACATTCTCCCAACAGCGAAGCATGGTGGAGGGAGTATCATGAGTTGGGGCTACTCTGCTGCCTCTGAACCTGGACCAATTGCCATTATCAAAGGAAAAAATGACTCCCAAGCTTCTCAAAATATCCTTCAGGATCATCTCAGGGTGGCTGCCCTGTGGCTACAGCTCAGTAGAAGCTGAGGGATGCAGCAGGACAATGACCCTAAACATCAAAGTAAATCTACAGAATGGCTTAAAAGTCATTCCTGTCTCCTCCGCCCCATTTGTCATTTTGTATGTGCTCGGACAGGTTGATGGCCACTTTGTTGGTATTAGTGACAATAAAGGTTCTTCATCATCATCATCAAAAGGAGCCCAGACCTTAACCCAATAGAGATGCTGTGGACTGACCTCAGGAGAACCATTGACCCCACACATCCCAAGAGTATGATTGAGCTGAAGCTGTTTTATAAGGAAGAATGATCTAACGTTCCTCTTGAAGATGTTGCAGGTCTGATCCACAGCCATTGGAAGTGCTTGCTTGAGGTTGTTCATGCCAAAAGAGGTTGGAACAGTTATTAAATTCGAGAGTCCGCTTATTTTTTTCCACCACCACTATGAATGTTTGATTGGTATGCACAAGAAAGACATGAACGATTAGATCGTTTTTGTGTTATTAGCTTCAAATACGTGGTGTTTGTCTATACTTGTAACACAGATGAAGAACAGGTCATGTTTTGTAACCAGGTAAAGCAGAAATCGAGGTAGTTCCAAGGGGTTTGAATACTTTTTCTTGCCATTGTACACTCCAGATTTAGGATGTGAAGAACGCAAGAATCTGCATTGCCATGGACTGGCGACCAATGGCCAATTGGACGTGCTAAATTGCCCCTGGGTGTGAGTGACTGTCTGTGTCTGTCTGTCTGCCCTGTGATGGACTTGCGACCTGTCCAGGGTGTATCCTGCCTTCCGCCCGATGACGGCTGGGATAGGCTCCAGCACCCCCCCGTGACCCTGACGGAGAAGCGGCTTAGAAAATGGGTGGATGGATGGAAGAACGCAAGACCAATTATAGGAATGTCTAGCAGGTTTGCCCTCTTCCACTTTGTTTTGCTATTTATTGATTGCAATTGCCCTTTTTCTCTTGTTAAAAGGAAAGTTCGTATCATTTTCATTGCCGTTGTTGATTAAATCGGGCCGATGTTGGGGCCGTGCTTAACGGTAGCTGATGTTTAAGGCAAAGGTAAATGTTTGAGGCAGTTTTCCGTAGATGCCCTAAAAGTTTTAGACTAATATTCCTGGGGTATGTTTACCTGAGTCAGGCAGCCTCGCTGATTGGTCTTATCCTCTGCGGGAGGAGAATCCATCATCAGCTGAGTTTACTCAGCCGGAGCAGGATCTAAGGATCAAGTGTGATGAAAATGAAGGCAGACATCATGACTGCATCTGTTATGGGCCTCTGTGTGTATCATCATCACAGCTTCTAGCAGGTTATACTGAGGGCACGTTGGAGTGCGTTTAACCCCTTCAGCTCTGAGGATCTGTAAGTTACTTCAGTTCCTCACTGTCATAACTAACGCTTTAGTTTCACAAATAATAGTACGGAATAACAAATAGTAGATTTATTTGCTGAATAATTCAGTGTTACTGAATAATTTATGGTAATGACAAGACGTTAACTCACAGTAGGTTGTTGATGCAGCTTAGTCTCCATAAATCAACTGTATAGACTGGAAAGTGAATGTATGTTTTGAAAGCATTCGGTAAATTCGGGTTTTCCTTGATCCATGCTATTTAAATCTGGGCAATCCTTTGTATAATCTATAAATCTATATGTTTGGCTGGCCGGTTAAGCCAGCCCTAGGAGCTAAACAGTGTAAATCTTTTGATGCCAGTGCAGGACAAGTACTTTCAGGCAGTGGAGAATTTGGCAGTGGGTATTTTGTTTTTTCTCCCAGTAAGGCTACAATGAATGTTGTGTGCTCTCATAGGACGTCCTGTTAAAACACAGCTTCACCACAGTGTCATAAGACACAATGTAGATAACTTCCACATAACCTTAGCTGAAAAGAATTTGAGTAGTGTCCCAATTTATAGCTTATATAATTTCTACATAACATACATCAAAAATTGAGTAATGCTTCAATGTATAGCTTATATAACTCCTACATAACCTTAGTTGAATTTGTTTAGTAGTGTCCCAATATATAGGTTATAAAACATCTGCACAACCTAAGCTGAGTTTTTTTTGTAGTGTCCCAATATATAGCTTATATAACCTCTACATAACCTTAGCTGAAAAATGTTAGTAGTGTCCCAAAGTATAGCTTATATAACTTCTGCTCAACCTAAGCTTAGTAGTGTCCCAATATATAGGCTATATAACTTCTACATAACCTTAGCTGAAAAATTTTAGTAGTGTCCCAATATATAGGCTATATAACTTCTACATAACCTTAGCTGAGAATTGTTGGTAGTGTCCCAATATAGCAAGCAATGCTTATTTATACAGCGCTTTTTACAGCAGGTGTTGTCACAAAGCAGTTTTACAGAACGATCAGTATTACAGAGAGAAAGAAAAGAAAAATCCAGGTCCGAGCCCCCATGAGCGTCGCCGGTAGTGACAGTGGCAAGGAAAAACGCCCTAGAAGAGGAAGAAACCTTGAGAGGAACCAAGACTCAGAAGTCCTCCTCTGGTCAATACCGGACAGCAAACATTGTTACTATGAAGTTTTATAGAGCAAAGTGGGGAAGAAAAGAAAGCAGCGGCTGATTTGATTAGTTTATGATTATGCAGCAGCAGCAACAGTGGTGGTGGTCAAGCCGATGGCTGATGAGCAGTGGCACCCGATCAGGGCTGAAGGGCCAACAGCATCAGAAGCACAGGATTGGCAGCTGATCAGCTCGGCAGAGAAAGGAAAAACACACACAGTCAGTTCTGTAAAGAGTGGCTGACCACAGATTACAGTATAACAGAGCAGCAGAGACTCCAGCAGGTCCAGACCTGACAGGGAGACTAAATCACCAAAGGCTCCACTGTACAAGTTTTTAGCCTAGACTTAAAGACTGAGGCTGAGTCTGAGTCCTGAACATTAACAGGAAGATTATTCCAGAGCTGGGGGGCTTTGTATGAGAAGCTCTCCCCCCTGATGGAGCTTTATTAGTTCTAGGTACCAGTAGTGAGCAGCACCTTGTGATCTAAGTAGGTGTGATGGTTCATAGTGGGAGAGAAGGTCACTCAGGTACTGAGGGGCGAGTCCGTTTAGAGCTTTATAGGTCAGTAATAGGATTTTATAATCAGTGTGAAATTTAACTGGTAACCAGTGCAGGATTGATGAAACTGGGCTGACCTGGTCAAACTTTCTGGCTCTTGTGAGACTCTGGCTGCAGCGTTCTGGACCAGCTGAAGCTTGTTAAGGCTTTTGCTGGGACGTCCAGACAGCAGGGCATTACAGTGATCCAGCCTTGAAGTACTAAAAGCATGAACTAGCTTTTCTGCGTCCTGTAGAGATCATGCATTTCTTAATTTAGCGATATTGTGGAGATGCAGGAAAGCTGTTCTAGTGATATTAGTTATATGAGCATCGATGGACAGATCAGCGTCCATCACGACACCCAGACTTTTACAGATGAGCTTGATGCAGCTGAGAGATTGTCCAGTTTAAGTTAGACGGTTTGTTTCTAGCTGCTTTTGGACTTTATCCCAGTTAAGTAGGAGGTTACTCGACATCAAGTCTTTTATGTGTCCCAAAATATAGCTTATGTAACCTCTACATAACCTTAGCTGAAAATTCTTAGTAGTGAAGTTTGTCAAACATTCATAGCCGTGTAAGTTAGTGTATTTGTGTGAGGGCATCTGAGAGTCAAAGACTATAACAAGGCATCTTATTTGAGTGGTCCACCTTAAATGACGCAACAGTTGCATCATTCTTAGGCATATTATTGTACAGGTCCCAGAAAGAAACAGCTGCGCCGTTTAAGGTGGAGCAGAGAATTCAGATAAGAAGCTGGTGCGAAGGAAGAAAGGGAATAGGCCTTCATTTTGGGTCCTGGCTCATTTTTATCACTTGACATATTTTGGGGGGTTTACTGACCCCTAAAATTGTCAAGGGAACCCCATTTATACAGTCCTAGAATTAGCACCACTTGCAGGGAGTCCCACTGAACTCAACGAAGATAATTCTGTTTCCACTTTATATTAAGTGTGTAGTTACATGTGAACAACATGGGCAACAACAATGTAATTACTAATGATTTAGTCACTGTTACAGATGGATTACAGAAGTACAGCTTATGTAATTACACATTTGTATCAACTTCAGTTTTGCCTCATGCAATTACACAAGTGTATCTTAGTAGTTATAACACCCTGTTCTCTCATGCAATTACACAAGTGTATCTTAGTAGTTATAACACCCTGTTCTCTCATGTAATTACACAAGTGTATCTTAGTAGATATAACACCCTGTTCTCTCATGTAATTACACAAGTGTATCTTAGTAGTTATAACACCCTGTTCTCTCATGTAATTACACAAGTGTATCTTAGTAGTTATAACACCCTGTTCTCTCATGTAATTAAACAAGTGTATCTTAGTAGTTATAACACCCTGTTCTCTCATGTAATTACACAAGTGTATCATAGTAGTTATAACAGCTGTTCTCTCATGTAATTACACAAGTGTATCTTAGCAGTTATAACAGCTGTTCTCTCATATAATTACACAAGTGTATCATAGTAGTTATAACAGCTGTTCTCTCATGTAATTACACAAGTGTATCTTAGCAGTTATAACAGCTGTTCTCTCATGTAATTACACAAGTGTATCTTAGTATTTATAACACCCTGTTCTCTCATGTAATTACATAAGTGTATCTTAGTTGTTATAACACCCTGTTCTCTCATATAATTACACAAGTGTATCTTTGTTGTTATAACACACTGTTCTCTCATATAATTACACAAGTGTATCTTAGTAGTTATAACACCCTGTTCTCTCATATAATTACACAAGTGTATCTTAGTTGTTATAACACCCTGTTCTCTCATGTAATTACACAAGTGTATCTTAGTAGTTATAACAGCTGTTCTCTCATGTAATTACACAAGTGTATCTTAGTAGTTATAACAGCCTGTTCATGTAATTACACAAGTGCATCTTAGTATTTATAACACCCTGTTCTCTCATGTAAGTACACAAGTGTATCTTAGCAGTTATAACAGCTGTTATCTCATGTAATTACACAATGGTAATAACAAACATGTAATTACATTTGTATTCAGACTGGAACATCAGTTTTTTTCAGGAGCAGTAAAAGGAAGTCTGCAATAAATACATTAATAAGACATTATTTACGCCGTATCTGCCAGCTTTCCTAAATTCAGCTGCCGTTTATGTAGCTAGTGCTGAAGAAGAAAGAATTTTCAACCATTTGTCTCTGTGTTCGCACACTGTGAAGTTAGACCTCCGCATTCAACCCATCCATGCAGTGAAATACCCACATGCATGCACACTAGTGAACACACACACTAGGGGGTAGTGAGCACACTTGCCTGGAACAGTGGGCAGCCCTATCCACAGTGCCTGGGGAGCAATTGGGGGTTAGGCGTCTTGCGCAAGGGCACTTCAGTCAACTGTCAGCCAAGGCATTCGAACCGGCGACCACAGGGCTGGTCCCCTAATCTCCACCCCACGACTGCCCCCCACTAGTCAGGAGGAGCGTTTCTTGTGTCTCTGCCTTAGTGGAGATACCTACTATCTCCACCCTGCTGTGACACTGTAACCAGTTCCATCAGACAGAACAGCAGACGCCCCCTTATATTCACATGTAACTGTTATAACATTAATAAAATGAGTTGTATTAAACCCAAATCAACGTGCATATTACCACGCCTTTATTACACAGTAACAACATAACAGTTACACAGGAACTGTCCACTTATTATAACGTGTAACTAACACTGCGCTACAGGAAAGTCCCTGTGTAGAAGATGCACTTGTGTAATTACATGAAGCAAAACTGAAGCTGATACGCATGTTTAATTACACAGGCTGTACCCCTGTAATCCATCTCTAACAATGACTAATTCAGCAGTAGTTACAGTGTTATTACATATGTTATTCATGTGTAACGACACAGTTATTATATACACCTAATATAAAGCAGGACCGATAATGGTAATGCTAATTCCTCTCTTCAGGTTCAACAGCACGTCTACGTGCAGAGCAGAGTCAGACTTTTCCTCTTGTTTGTCGGAGGCAGAGAGAGACGAGCGGCAGAGTATCTGTCTGTACGCTTGTTGGTGATGGGGAAGCAGTCTACCTCGGAGTGACCCCATCCATCAGCAAGACAGGCCGAGTCTTAAAGAATGGATGGTGAGGGTGACCCTGAGCTCCAGCTGGATCCTGACACACATGATAGATTTAGAGAGCATTAGCACGTGTTGGGCAAGGAGCCGTTACTCGGCGAAGACCTGGGTGATGTAATCCAGTTTCACCTGCAACGGGGGGGCATGCTCGCCTGAGCCCCCGGCCACAGCCAGCGTCCTCTCAGCACTCGCAGCTAGGCTGGAGCAGGATTAGAGCGAGGCTCACGCAGCGTCTGGCTCACAGCACTCACTCCATCAGTTCTGTTTGAAGTGAGGACCAGGAGACCTGAACGGATGGAGATCTGAGTGACTGGCAGATCGGCATCGATTTGAACAGCTCTACTGAGACTTTATGATGAGCATTTATTAGGAAAAGCATCGCTTTGCTTATGAAATAATCTAATCGTTTTCAGAGTGTTTCTATTTAATTGCAGGTTTTATTATGGCTGAGTCGGGTAGCGATGGAATAGATCTGTCAGTGATCAGATTCGGTCTTCCTTTTAATCAGGTCGTACGTTTCATGAAGTATAAGTTGGATTTGTTTGGGCTTGTTTTTAATAAAGGGGAGTTTTTAGAGAAAATCTAGATTTTATGGTGCTTTTGGAAGATTTTATCATGCGATGGTATGCTTGCACATTGTTGCCATATGGCAACATTTTACCAAATATCCCACTTTTTTTTCAAAATTTTCACTATTAAAGCAATTTTTTTATAACAAAAACACATGAAAACATTTTTTTTTCATGTTTAAGTAATAATTAATGCAAAAGAGGTTTAACGCATAACTGATGGGACTACATGCTTTATTGATTTTCTAAGTGAAAGGAACTTAATACACTTCTAATATAAAAAAATAGCTGAAAATTGGGTATCCATCCACCCACCCATCCATCCATCCATCCATCCATCCATCCATCCATCCATCCATCCATCCATCCATCCATCCATTATCTTCCGTTTCTCTGGGGTTTGGGTCGTGGGGGCAGCATCCTAAGCAATGAGGCCCAGACCTCCCTTTCCCCAGCCACTTCCACCAGCTCTCCAAGGGGGATTCCAAGGCGCTCCCAGGCCAGCTGGGCGATATAGTCACGTCAGCGTGTCCAGGGTCTTCCCTGGGGTCTCCTCCTGGGTGGACTTGCCTGTGAGACCTCCCGAGGGAGGCGTCCAGGAGGCATCCTAACCAGATGCCTGAACCACCTCAGCTGGCTCCTCTCGACGTGGAGAAGCAGCGGCTCTACTCCGAGTCCCTCCCGGATGACCGAACTTCTCACCCTATCTCTAAGGGAGAGTCCAGCCACCCTGCGGAGGAAACTCATGTTGGCCGCTTGTATTCACGTGAAAATTTATATTGGAAAAAATATATAAAACATTTAAAAACTGCCATAACTTTTGCGCAAGCCATGGTTTACGGTCCACCCCCAATATCTCAAATGAAGCTAATGGACACTAGTTTTCCAGTACAGTGTGCAGACGTGTGTTCTCCATGGAGAACATGTCAACTTATTTTAACTTTAAAAACATTTTTGCATGTGACATTGTTTGTTTTAAACAGTGCAGAGTTTGTCGGTCCCTGCGTTCAGTTAAAGTTAAAATTGTCTTGCTTTGGTCTTTATTTAATTATATGACTTGAAAAGACAAGCAATCCAAAAGTAGTGGAAAATAATCCGATTATTTATTATACCTTGATGTAAAAATCAATGGAATTAGATACAAATTACAATTAATCATCAGTCTGTAAACAGATCAGCTTTATTTTTGCTCTTATTAAGCCTTATCAAGCTAGTTGGTAACTAACTGCTTATTACTACGTCATTAAGCATTTATAAGGCTGAATTAACCATTTCCGGAGCACTTTTATTTGTGTGTTATACATCAACATTTTTGCATTACATATTATTATTTATTTTCGGTTTCTCCAGAATATCCTGTATTTTTCTTTGGATCATTGAACGTCTTTGTGGTGTATATCCAATCTTAGTTGGGCGTCTTCACATTCACCTTCATCTGGTATTACTTTTCTCAGTTCAAAGTAACTAGAAATATTCACTTTAGATAGAAATCTGCGTTTGTCTATTGAGCTAATTGGTGATTTGTCACTAAAGTCTGGTTAGAAATGAAAAGAAAATACACACATTGAATTCCCATTGCTAAGGTGAAGGTTGCTCTCAAGATTATGATGTATAATATAGATATAAAAATAAATAAATGCTTTGGAAAACGTCTCATTTGAGTCCTTGCTTGATAAATATTAATTAACAGCTGTAACTTAACAGCTGCTTCCTTGATAAAGCTTAATACGCATGTTAAAAGGACTTATGATGTCTCCTTATAGTGAATTGTCGTCTTACTATTTGATCTAGGATTTTATTTATGAGTGGAATTCAAAGCCAGTTGCGCTCCAGCGGTTTAGGCTGGAATATCAAAGGTGGTTGCTACTGATGTGTTAGAGATTAATTGCAGATGTCGCTGTTGTTGGAAGAAAGCCTGTAATCTCAAATTGGTGACTTTACAGGAGAAGGAAAAAACTTGCTTTACTTTGAATGGAAGTCAATGGAACCAGAATTTTTCCAAGTCATTTTGGGGCTGTTTCTTTTGGTCCATTCATCATGAAACTTACACACAATGTAAAGGCTAACAGGCTTTTTCAAATCATGTCAAAAACTGAAAAACGTCAAAAATGAAACATTTTTCTTCCAACAACAGCGACATCTCTGCAATTAATCTCTAACACATCAGCAGCAACCACCTTTGATATTCCAGCCTAAACCGCTGGAGCGCAACTGGCTTTGAATTCCACTCATAAATAAAATCCTAGATCAAATAGTAAGACGACAATTCAGTATAAGGAGACATCATCAGGCCTTTTAACATGCGTATTAAGCTTTATCAAGGAAGCAGCTGTTAATTAATATTTATCAAGCAAGGACTCAAATGAGACGTTTTCCAAAGCATTTATTTATTTTTATATCTATATTATACATCATAATCTTGAGAGCAACCTTCACCTTAGCAATGGGGATCCAATGTGTGTATTTTCTTTTCATTTCTAACCAGACTTTAGTGACAAATCACCAATTAGCTCAATAGACAAACGCAGATTTCTATCTAAAGTGAATATTTCTAGTTACTTTGAACTGAGAAAAGTAATACCAGATGAAGGTAAATGAGGAAGAAGACGCCCAACTATAAGACTGGATATAAGCAACCTTCACCTTAGCAATGGGACTTTAATGTGTTGATTTTCTTTTCATGTCTAGGAGGACTTTAACAATACTTTACAGCAGTAATATTATACATATTTCCATGTTTTTGGATAGAGAACGTCTTCAGTGGTAAAACAGCGCATGTCCCACTTAACAACAGATAAAGAGCACCTGTTTACAGCCAAATAAAGCGAATGACTCACTAGCTAGCCCACGAACCAGCAAGCTGAGGCTCAGCATTAACTTGTTTACTAAGCTTGTTTGCATTGCGAACCCAAACATTGCAATATATGGCTGCTGTCGGAAGAAAACCTGGTATCTCCATTTTTGTCATTTTTCTGTTTTTGCTATCATTTCAAAGGACCTGTTGCTCTGTACATTGCATGTAAATTTCATAATGATTGGACCAAAAGAAACGGCCCAAAACGACACGGAAAGACGTCTGGTTCCATTGACTTGCATTAAAACTGCAGTAGGTTTTTTTCTTTCTCCTGTAAAGTTACGGTTTCGGAGATACGAGGTTTTGGTCCGACAACAGCGACATACAACAAAACCCTGTCCTTTCCATCCTACTTCTGTCTTAATCACAGATATGACAAAATGCGTTAAGCCAATTTGTTCCTTAATGTCCTCCGAGCTAAGTCTAGGTGTTGATATCAGCAAAGGCAAGTAAGCTAATTAGCCAGCCCACATGCTGAGAAAGCCTGAAAGGGACAATCTCATTTCCCAGTCAGATTGACATTTTCATCTCCTCGTCAGCAGATGTACCACTGCGGTGTCTCGTCCGATGATGTCCTGTTGGGGCGTTGTAGCCCAGGGACGCTGCATTGCTAGGCGAGTTTGCAGGCCAGTCACTGTCAGAGATGTCTGGCTGCTAATGGAGTAATTCAGTGGGAATGGTCCGGCTGAATCTGAATCCGCTCAGCATCCATCGTCCACAGTTCCAGATTGACAGGCGATGTTTTCGTCACACGAGAACAAAGACAGAGTGCTTTAGCCTGAATTAATGTCACGGTGCGACAAATGTAGCCCTCGTGTTCAGAAACTCGGCGCTGCAGCAGGTGCGCTCGGTGGTCAAATAGCAGCAGCCAACCTGCCATGACAATAGAAAAGTGGCTCAACACAATCAAAAGCACACCTTTATACGAAGAACAGCACAGCGCAGCAACAGACACGGACAAATCAGCGCTGGGCCAATCATTCAGTTATTTCACATGTTCACACGCAGCTTTGAAAACCCACAGGATGTAGAAAGACTTGATACCTGGTGAGGACTGAAATGAGAGCTTCATCTCTTATGGTGTTCAATTGTGTTTCACTTGTCTTTCATATCATTTAATGCCCTCAAGGTTTTATGGTGGTTCATATTTTGGTTCAGAATCATTTGTGTCAAAAAAAGTGGTCCCCAAATGCACGATATGCCCAGTGTTCGGTGTTCCATTAGGAGTTTGTCCTCCTTCACTGCAGTACCAGCCTCTACTCTTCTGGGAAGGCTTCACGCTAGATGCCGGAACATTGCTGTGAGGTCAGGTACTGATGTCAGTTCTGGAACGCCAGCTCATCCCAAAGGTATTGGATGGAGGTATTGGACACCGTTCCTCAGCCCAATGCTGGAAGGTTGTACGTCTTAGCAGTAGATATGAGGGGCCTTCTCTCTTGGAAGAAAGCCCCCCCAAAGAAAAAAACTGACGATAAAGCTGTCCTCGAAGTAAACAAATCAGGTACTTGAGTTAAAGTCGAGACCCCCAAGGTAAAATATCACTCCAGTAAAAGTAGAAGTTCCTCCCTTTAGACCTCCACTTGAGTAAAAGTACTAAAGTATTTCCCTTCAAATGTACTTAAGTATGAAGTAGAAGTACTGAGCAGGAAACCGTATTTAGAATACAGAGCCAGACGGACTTGGAGGAAACTGTCTGTGCTGTTGCAGTAGAATCACAGGCAGGGTGGTCTACACGGCTACTGGGGCTACATCTCCACACCATTCAAAGAGGGCATGAAGTTTCACAGACAGTGAGAATGAAGATCAAAATGATCCACAAAGAGACGGGAGTGAGTGGAGCTCCGTCACCAGTACAGCACCCAAGACCCCAAGGCGTTATGGTAGCCCCCATACAGTTAGCCCAGTTATTATCACTTATTTTCTCGACTATATTCTCCAAATATTATGACTTTATTCTCTAAATATTATGACTTTATTCTCAAAATATTATGACTTTATTCTCGAAATATTACCACTTTATTCTCGAAATATTACCACTTTATTATTGGTGCTCTGGCTTTGCGCTTCTTTTGTTTTGATGTTATGTCTTTCTACACACAGAAACCAAAAGGAACGACAAAATGTAGGAGGAAAAAGTTTTACACTCAAAAAATATTACACTCTGAAATGTAGTGGAGTGAAAGTAAAAAATCCCCAAAATGGAAAAACTTCAGGGGAGCAGTTGGGGGTTAGGTGTCTTGCTCAAGGACACCTCAATCATGGACTGTCGGCCCTGGGAATCGAACCGGCGACCTTCCGCTCACAGGACCAGTTCCCTAACCTCCAGCCCAATTTGTTGATATATAACATGTGGGTATCATGTCGTTTTCAAGAGATGCCCTCAGACCCCAGAGGGTTACGTAGCCTTTACCTGCCATGCTGTTCTGTCAGCTGTTAGTAACCAGACCAGCAATCATGTGTTGTGTTTAAAATTCATTTCATTTTTTGTATTTTTGTATCGGCATCTTCAGTGAAGTAGGCTGGTTGGTGGCTGCCCACCTCACTATAGGTGAGCTTCTAGCTGGCCCCCCAACCTATACATGTAACCAACCTGCTTCACCACATTTATACCCCTCTAGTCGATGCTTTGCACTGAGGAGGGTAACATTAGGCTGAGGTGTGACTGCTTAGAGCTGCCTATTATTATTATTATTATTATTAGCAGCTATAAAACATCTGTTCAGTCTACCATAGGCTTCTCTTCCTTCTCTCTTTCCATATCCCTTGTTCTCCTCTCCTATAGTAAAGCTATAGGGTTCTTTAGGCTCTGTCGGTGTGGCTTCTTTAGCGTCTAGCACTTGGGCCTGAGGTTTTGGGGTCTGAACCGTGGGAGCAGCTGCTGTTTGCTCATGCTGAGGTGGAGCAGCTGCTTCTTTCAGGTCCCACATCAGTAATGGTGAACTTTAAACAGCCATAATCCAGCGCCTCCTTTGAACCTCCTCTGGTTCTCCAGGCAATGTCTTAAAAGATTCTTTAAAGAGGAAAGAGGAAGGTGTTGGAAGGCAGGGCCAATTGAAAGCAGCCTTTTCTGCTCCCCTGGACAACATGATTGTCATTTACAGCATGCTGTAAAAAAAAAAACAGAAAAAGAAACAAACAAACAAACAAAAACAAAACAGTGTGTGCATGTCTCTCATACTCTTCCATCACAGTTTCTCTCAAAGGATGCAAAATGGGTCTTTTATAGACAAAAAAGTATAAGGCTGGCTTGACACAATGAAACTTTCAGGCAACTTTATTATATACATGAAACTAAATTGCACTGAGTTGCACTGCAACTCGTTCGAAATGCAGCTGCAAGCATCTGAACTTTGGAGAACAAGTTTCGTGAAGCAACCAATCAAAGCGGCAATACAGAATCACATGACCACATAATTATCCAGATAACAGCAACAGCTGTTTAAACGGCTGCATGGGCCCCTGTTTACTCTTCTTTAGCCTGCCTGCTGTCATTGAGAGGGACATAGGTCAATCCATGTCTCCTCTCCTGATGCCCCCTAATTTTACATACAGCTCAGATTCAAATGGGACCCAAAGGATGAAAATGAGAAAGAGATTCAGACTGTGCGATGCGTCTCGCACAGTATGAGTGAGATCTCAAGTAAGCACAACAGATACTCAAAATTCTCAAAAATACTCAAAAATACTCAAAGTGAAGTGAAACATCACATACACACTAGTGAACACACACACTAGGGGGCAGTGAGCACACTTGCCCGGAGCGGTGGGCAGCCCTATCCACGGCGCCCAGGGAGCAGTTGGGGGTTAGGTGTCTTGCTCAAGGACACCTCAGTCATGGACTGTCGGCTCTGGGGATCGAACTGGCGACCTTCCGGTCACAGGGACAGTTCCCTAAACTCCAGCCCACGACTGGCCCCCTATTATTGTACAAAATGTACATTGCTGTTCTGTTCATTTACCTTTAAAAACGTACTTACTCAACATTTAAAGTCAGCCTCGTTACCTATTTTTGCCCCAAACTTTTGCCTGTTGCAAAATATTCACGTTAGACTGCAGAAAACATCAACAGCACATTGGAATATGTTCCATTCTCACACGGCACATGAAGTAACACCTGTGCTTCTCCAGCTCCGGTTATCCTGCTCCAGCTTGTAGTGGGGAGTTTTCCTGACTCATGACCAGCTCTGTATGACTCACAGCATCACCCTTCCTGACAATCAGGAAAACACTAAAACACATCACGCAGTCATCTCCGAGCTGGCTCCACTTTGCGGCCTTCGCCGAGACGAGTCATAGCTCAGTAGATGAGCGTGAAACTCATACGAATGAATCAGTGCCAGGCAAAGTGCTCACAGGCAAGTCTGTCAGCCTGTTGACCAAGTTGGCAAAACTCCTAGTGAGAACCTTTAGAGGAGCAGAGAAGGAAGGAATAAAACACATGTCTATCACTGTTAGTTCCTTTATATCCAGTAGAGTTATCCTGCCTGTTGTATTCTAACTGTGCAAGCAGTGTAGTAAGACATTTAATAGGGTTAATATTTTGCCCAATCAGGATATTTTTTATTTTTGGTACCTAGACAGATATGGCGAGTTTTGCCATTGGTGAGACAAGGCAAGGCAAGTTTATTCATATAGCACCTTTCATGCCCTGCAGTCATTCCAAGTGCTTTACAAATGAAAAAAATACACTCATTTTAAAAAGGAAAGGAGGATAGAAATGAAAAACATGATTAAAACAATAGATTAAAAAGAGAAAATCCTTCGGTCAAAGATTAGGATAAATAAAAAATCAATTAAAAAGTACGAGTCAGATTAGGATAAAGAGTTTCGTTACAGAGGAAAATGGTCTATCAACGCAGTGAGCAGAAAGGTGCTAAAACTGGAATGTTTTGAGCCTGGATTTAAAAGCATCCGGTGCCGGGGCTCTTTTAAGGCTCTCTGTCCACTGGTTCCAAGTAGGTTAGGACTTCAGGAGCTGAAATGAAGGCTTTACATGAAGGAATGCATTAGGAAGTGACGGAGGAATCGGCCAATCACGTTTTTTTTTTTTTTGTTAAGAAAAAGGTCACTCTAGGTCTTCTGGACGTTCTGGATCACCGATTGTGAATAGGAGCCATAGACAATGCAGGTTTAAGTCAGTTGTTGAAAAGACAAGCAGAGGCAGCAGCTCTACTAATGAAGGAGTCTCTGTAAAACTGTAGTTTACGGCAGAGGATCTTATCCAGAGCAACTTACAATTTGATTATTGTTACACAGGTAGGCAAAGTCCAGTCAAGTTCTTCCACACCAAACTGGCTCATCCACGTCTTTATGGACCTGCTTTGTGCACTGGTGCTCAGTCATGTTGGAACAGGAAGGGGCCAAACTCCCCAAACTGTTCCCACAAAGTTGGGAGCATGAAATTGTCCAAAATCTCTTGGTGCTGAAGCTTTAAGAGTTCCTTTCACTGGAACTAAGGGGCCGAGCCCAACTCCTGAAAAACAACCCCACACCATGATCCCCCCTCCACCAAACTTTACACTCGGCACAATGCAGTCAGACAAGTACCGTCTCCTGGCAACCGCCAAACCCAGACTCGTCCATCGGATTTCCAGATGGAGAAGCGTGATTGGTCACTCCAGAGAACTCGTCTCCACTGCTCTAGAGTCCAGTGGCGGCGCTTTACACCACTGCATTCCACGCTTTGCATTGCGCTTGATGATGTAAGGCTTGGATGCAGCTGCTCAGCCATGGAAACCCATTCCATGAAGCTCTCTACGCTGTTCTTGAGCTGATCCGAACGCCACAGGAAGTTTGGAGGTCTGTAGCAATTGTCATTTTACGTGTCCGACCACTTCGTGGCTGAGTTGCTGTCATTCCCAATCACTTCCACTTTGTTATAATCCCACTGACAGTTGACTGTGGAATATTTAGTAGTGAGGAAATTTCACGACTGGACTTGCTGCACAGGTGGCGTCCGATCACGGTACCACGCTGGAATTCACTGAGCTCCTGAGAGCGACCCATTCTTTCACTAATGTCTGTAGAAGCAGTCTGCAGGCCTAGGGGCTCGGCTTTATACACCTGTGGCCATGGTAGTGACTGGAACACCTGAATTCAATGATTTGGATGGGTGAGTGAAGACTTCTGGCTATATAATGTAAATAACTAGCTTTCATTTCAGGGGGCCTGCTTTTGAACCAGCTTAAATAAATATAACTTGATTCACAGGCCTTTTTGCCTAAATAAAGCGCTGAAAGGACCGCTGGGTTTTCTCTTGGACTTTTCAGTTGGTTGAGATTTGTGTGGCTTTTAGCAAGTAACTCAGAAGGACAGCTATGAGTAGTGAGATCTCCCCAGTACTCCCCAGTCTTAAGGTCTGTTTAGAGCGAAAGAAATATTAAATAGGAATGGATTACTGGAGCAGCCTGTGGCTAACTGTCCTGCATCCCCTGCCCAGTTCATCCCCTGCCTGATACCGTTAGGCCCGGGACACAACGATGACGTTAAAGAACAAGGACCAGCTGTGTCTGACTAATGATCGTCTTCTGTCAGCTCAGCGTCACATCTCGTCTGTGAAAATCTGCACTCGAGCGCGCTGCGGAGCCTATAGCTGACGGCTGACATGCACCTGCTTAATACGCCTGCACAAAAGAGAGCAACTCTCTACAGCAGTTAGTCTAAAGCCCCATTCTGACGGGATTAGTTTTACATGAGGAGGTGGGTAATGTCATTTTTACCGCCATTTCACGGTGATTTCAGTCCCGTCTGAATGCGTCACGTCAGTCACTTTTCCCAGCTGCTCTCCTGCTTCAGTCAAGATTCCAGCGCCTTTTACCTTCTATAAACTGTAGAAATAACCTTAGTTCATCTGAATCGACAAGTCACTAAAAAGCCATCAAGCTCTGGTGAGCTTCTGGTGTATGTCGGCTCGAAGAAGCACTCACTTCTCTGTTCTCTGTGGCTAAAGTCAAGCTGATATGCAGCATTATTGTCCGATATCAAGTGTACAACTCAGAATGTGTGTGAATTGCAGAAAAAAGTTTGATTTTATGCAGTGAAATTGACTGTTTGCTTGGATTTCCCAAGCTAAGGTGATGCTAAGGATGCAGTGCATTCTAATTCAGGCAGCAGGATAAACACCGTAAACAAAACGATGGCTAAATGAGATGTTTTATCGTGTTTTCTGAAGCGAAGGCTGCGTGTACATCAGGTGGCCATTTCCATCTCTCTTGATTTAGACTGAGATTTCTTATGAACTGGTCATGAACATTGCAGACGTCCTATGGTAAACATGGTAAAATCACTACAATGCACGGCCTCTCGTGGCTTATTGCTTTAATACACGGTGGTGCATGTTCACAATTTGTGGATAAAACAGTAGATCTGGCCATTTTTTCCAACCTGCACTGAAGCTGCAACTATAATGAAGCATGTGATGCAGATTGAGCTGCGTTTTACCTGGATATGCCTTTATTATCAAAGTAATTGATATGCTTTTATTGGCAGAGTGAAGGGCAGGACTTTCTCTTCCTCAGACTAAAGTCCTTTCCAGTGAACTTTCTCCTCCCCTCATAATCTCTCTGGCCACACAATCCCCCAGTAACCCCGGAAGGCCGTAACGAGCGCTCCTACGTTATGCTTTGATTTCACACCCGGTGATATAAATGTGGATTTCATAGCCCCTCTGATCTTCCTGGCTTTTGTAATCCACGTTTAATGCATGTTGCCTAATAAGCACTTAGTGGATCTGACCTATTTGGGCTTTTGCGTGCAGTGAAAGTGCAAACGGGATTAAAACGTGGTGAGGAACGTTGATATCACAGTGAGAGCTGGAGGAACATTTCCCTGCAAACTGGCAGCTGAGCTGAAATTGTGAATCGAGTCACTTGAGCTCTGGATCAACATTATAAACATGATAACAGCTCTTACCCGCCTGTGTTTAACACACAGCTCCTCTGTCAGCCTCGTCACCTGTTTCTCCACTCTTCTTGCTCTCTGACTGGCTGTTGTTGGAATCACTCATTGAGCAAATCTCTGACCTTCTCACACTACAGGACTCATGAATATTTTAAGTTGTACGTATCAAACATGTTTTATCATGTTGGAGGGTCTACAATCACTCCACAGTTCCATCGGAGGGCTAGAGATTTACTCGTTTCTCCTCTTACACTGACAGATCATCTGTGCCATCAGCCGCTTCTGATCGAGCTCCCGACCTCGAAAATCACTTCAGATTATGAAAATCTCTCAAAAGGGGTTAATTGGGGTAAAAATTGGGCAAAACATCCTGTACTGTAGGCCCAGCCCCAGCTTTTGGCTCCCTCCAGCCACCTCACTAGCTGATGCACTGTACAAATAACTAATAACAACGACTGCCATGATTGGTGGTGGTTAGATGCTCGACTCACCAAACAGTAGTTCTGGGCTACCCAGCTAACTTTAAGCTTAGTTGGACCGAACCCTGGTGGCTGGTAGTGAAAGTGTTGGGTTTTGCCACTATAACCGCTTTCCTTTATACATATGTAGTTATTTTTTATTTACTTTTTTGGCCATACTCCTCACGTTTCACTCATTTGGCTGTTCATCAAAGCTGATATGCAGCATTATTGTCCGATATCAAGTGTACAACTCAGAATGTGTGTGAATTGCAGAAAAAAGTTTGATTTTATGCAGTGAAATTGACTGTTTGCTTGGATTTCCCAAGCTAAGGCGATGCTAAGGATGCAATGCATTCAAATTCAGGCAGCAGGATAAACACCGTAAACAAAACGATGGCTAAATGAGATGTTTTAACGTGTTTTCTGAAGCGAAGGCTGCGTGTACATCAGGTGGCCATTTCCATCTCTCTTGATTTAGACTGAGATTTCTTATCCCGAGTGAACTGGTCATGAACATTGCAGACGTTCTATGGTAAACATGGTAAAATCACTACAATGCACGGCCTCTCGTGGCTTATTGCTTTAATACACGGTGGTGCATGTTCACAATTTGCGGATAAAACAGTAGATCTGACAATTTTTTCCAACCTGCACTGAAGCTGCAACTATAAGGAATGAATGTCTTCATTTTTTCACAGCCGTCTTGGTGGAGCGGTTCGAATTGTTCCCACAGGAGGGAGTCCTGACTCCTCCTCTTACGCAATGCATTGCTCACCAACAGCTCAACACAGAATCGCAGTTCACTCACAAAGAGAAAGTTTATCTACAGAGTTACTGAGAAACAAGATATTATTTGACTGTATTCATTAAAATATGAAGAATGGCCACTATAGGGGCCTGCAGCAGGAGTCTACACCTAGTTTGGAACTATGGTTTCCATGTATGCCTATAATTGCCCAGTCACGTTGCTATATGGCCATTTATAAAATGGATAGTTCCGGTACTAAAACCTGACTGGCTGAGCCGCATTTGAAGCTGTTGTAAAACCCACACCTATGACCTCCTCACAACAACTAAACTCTGTATCACTGCACCACGGCACGAAAAACTCATGTACCATTAATGGAATAATCGTTGACTCTAAAGCTGCTCACAGGAACCACCGAGTGAACTGATGAAGTAAGAACCCGTTTTTTGTCTAAACTGAGGGGCTGAATCCCAGACGTCTCCGTACTCCCTGGATACTGTTCTAGCTATGAAAGTTTAGAAATTCTAACCTCTACAGCCAAACACTGCATCATTTATCGAGTGTGGGTGAGTCTGAATCCCAAACGACTGTTTCTTAGCTGTATTTTGCTCTGCTGGGCTGCAGGATCCAGTATTTAAAGCCCTACATAGTGCACTATGTAGGGAGCAGGGAGCCACTGGATTGCTGCTAAATGAGACTTGTGGTGGTAATTTAGTGACCAAAAAGTACTTATTAAGTGAAGTTTTGCATTAACCAGTGCTGTATTATCATATGTTCATTGTTATACAACAAAGCTCCTGAAATGACCATGATATACAGCGATGGGTGCCTGAATGTTCTCCTCATTCAGTGGGCTAAGGTTGCTTGACATGGATACTCGAACAGAACTGCATTTCTTGGCGGAATACTAGGTCACGTTGCTTATTATTAATAATAATTATTTTCTGAAGAATTGTGTATTTTATCATTGATTGTGTTGTCTACAGTTTTACTGCACTGCACATCATGCCTAACAACACCCTTCCCTGTGCTACAATCATAGTACCACACTGCCTCTCGTGGCGCATGTTCACGAATATTTTTAATATTAGGGTAATTCTAATAAATTATTCCACCCTGCACTGATGAAGCAGTTAAGATAAGGAAGCATGTGATGCAGATTGCACTGCATTTTATCCAGATATACCTTTATTACCAATATGACTAATGTGCCTTCGTTAGCAGAGTGAAGGGCAGGGCTTCCTTTTCCTAAGACATCCGCTTTGCCGATTATTACTGTCCTTCCCATATTTCAGCCGGTGAACTTTCTCCTCCTCTCAGAATCTCTCTGGCCGCAGGATGACCCAGTAACCCCGGAAGGCCGTAAGGAGCGCTCCTACATTATGCTTTGATTACACACCCAGTAATATAAAGGGGGATTTCACAGCCCCTCTGATCTTCCTCGCTTTAGTGATCCAGGGTTAACGTACGTGCCTAATAAGCAAATCTACTGTAATGCATCTTTTTACTGCTGCTTCTCCAAACCTTCAGGAGCCTCAACGCTTTTTCTGCTCCTCGAAATTACCTTAATGATGATTGGCAGTCCGTACACCTACACAGGCCATGAAAACTTTTCAGACGGGGGTGCATTTGCATAAATCATGAGAATTCTCATGACAATTTAACAGCTGCTCTCCATGGGAAGCCGCGCAGTAATGACTGATGCCATTCACCGCAATCAGCCCGGTCTCACGCTGTTGTTTGACTGCACGAGCATAAGGTGTTAATAAGAGGGGAATAAAAACGGTTCCATCCTCCAAACCCCTCCCTCTCTTTTATTTCCCTTAAACTGTCTCTCTCTCTTTATTAGGTAGAATACAAGAAAATAATTTTCTCTCTGTCTTTAAACACTTTAAACTCTCTCCCTCTCTCTCTCTCTCTCTGTCTCTCTCTCTCTCTCTCTCTCTCTCTCTCTCTCTCTGTCTCTCTCTCTCCCTCTCTCTCTCTCTCTCTGTCTCTCTCTCTCTCTCTCTCTCTCTCTCTCTCTCTCTCTCTCTATTTCTCTGTCTGTCTGCCTGTCTCTCTCTCTCTCTCTCTCTGTCTCTCTCTCTCTATTTCTCTGTCTGTCTGTCTGTCTCTCTCTCTCTCTATTTCTCTGTCTGTCTGTCTGTCTGTCTCTCTCTCTCTCTATTTCTCTGTCTGTCTGTCTGTCTGTCTGTCTCTCTCTCTCTCTCTCTCTCTACTTCTCTGTCTGTCTGTCTCTCTCTCTCTCTATTTCTCTGTCTCTCTCTCTCTCTCTCTCTCTCTCTATTTCTCTGTGTCTCTCTCTCTCTCGCTCTCTCTCTCTCACTCTATTTCTCTGTCTGTCTGTCTGTCTGTCTCTCTCTCTCTCTCTATTTCTCTGTCTGTCTGTCTCTCTCTTTCTCTCTATTTCTCTGTCTGTCTGTCTCTCTCTCTCTATTTCTCTGTGTCTCTCTCTCTGTCTCTCTCTCTCTCTCTCTACTTCTCTGTCTGTCTGTCTCTCTCTCTCTCTATTTCTCTCTCTCTCTCTCTCTCTCTCTCTATTTCTCTGTGTCTCTCTCTCTCTCGCTCTCTCTCTCTCACTCTATTTCTCTGTCTGTCTGTCTGTCTGTCTCTCTCTCTCTCTCTATTTCTCTGTCTGTCTGTCTCTCTCTTTCTCTCTATTTCTCTGTCTGTCTGTCTCTCTCTCTCTATTTCTCTGTGTCTCTCTCTCTCGCTCTCTCTCTCACTCTATTTCTCTGTCTGTCTGTCTGTCTCTCTCTCTCTCTATTTCTCTGTCTGTCTGTCTGTCTGTCTCTCTCTCTCTATTTCTCTGTCTGTCTGTCTGTCTGTCTGTCTCTCTCTCTCTCTCTCTCTCTACTTCTCTGTCTGTCTGTCTCTCTCTCTCTCTATTTCTCTGTCTCTCTCTCTCTCTCTCTCTCTCTCTCTATTTCTCTGTGTCTCTCTCTCTCTCGCTCTCTCTCTCTCACTCTATTTCTCTGTCTGTCTGTCTGTCTGTCTCTCTCTCTCTCTCTATTTCTCTGTCTGTCTGTCTCTCTCTTTCTCTCTATTTCTCTGTCTGTCTGTCTCTCTCTCTCTATTTCTCTGTGTCTCTCTCTCTGTCTCTCTCTCTCTCTCTCTACTTCTCTGTCTGTCTGTCTCTCTCTCTCTCTATTTCTCTCTCTCTCTCTCTCTCTCTCTCTCTATTTCTCTGTGTCTCTCTCTCTCTCGCTCTCTCTCTCTCACTCTATTTCTCTGTCTGTCTGTCTGTCTGTCTCTCTCTCTCTCTCTATTTCTCTGTCTGTCTGTCTCTCTCTTTCTCTCTATTTCTCTGTCTGTCTGTCTCTCTCTCTCTATTTCTCTGTGTCTCTCTCTCTCGCTCTCTCTCTCACTCTATTTCTCTGTCTGTCTGTCTGTCTCTCTCTCTCTCTATTTCTCTCTCACTCTATTTCTCTGTCTGTCTCTCTCTCTCTCTATTGCTCTGTCTGTCTGTCTCTCTCTCTCTCTATTTCTCTGTGTCTCTCTCTCTCGCTCTCTCTCTCTCACTCTATTTCTCTCTCTCTCTCTCTCTCTCTCTCTCTCTCTCTCTCTCTCTCTCTCTCTCTCTCCCTCTCTCTCTCTCTATTTCTCTGTCTGTCTGTCTCTCTCTCTCTATTTCTCTCTCTCTCTCTTTCCTTCAACTTATCATCTATCTTTCTATTTCTGTCTCCTTCTCACACTTTATCTGTCTCCACATCCTCTTTCTTTCTTCCTCTTCTCCCTCTATCTTTGTCTTTCTTTCTTCATCTCTCTTTCTTTCTGCCTCTTCCTCTACCCACTCTCTTGCTTTGTCTCTCTCTCTTCTTCTTTCTGTCTCATTTTTTCTGTCTCCATTCTCTTTCTGTCTCTCTCTCTCTCTCTCTGTCTCTCTCTCTCTCTTTCTCTCTCTCGCTGAATGTCTCCCTCTCTATGTCTCTATCTTCCTTTCTTTCTGGTTATTTTTCTGTCACTCTCTGTCTTATTCTTACTTTCTTTGTCTTTATTCATTTCTCTCTCTCTCTCTCTCTCCCTCCCTCTCTCTCTCTCGCTCTCTCTCTCTCCCTCTCTCCTGTATCCTTTTCTTCTGACATGGAGAATACTTCACCAGAAGAATGCTAATTTTCTTCTTTTCCTATTCTTCTTTCTGTTTTTTGACATGGATGTGCCCACTGATGTGTGTATGTGAAAGAGAGAGAGAGAGAGACAGAGAGAGAGAGAGAGAGAGAGAGAGAGAGAGACGGGGCTGATCAAACACCTGATTGGGCTTCCTGACTGAATCCGTTCTCCTCTCTCCAGCGTCTGATGGGTTCCGAGACGTCAGCCGTGGCTCCTCTGCGTTTGGCATTTCTAATTTGAAGTTCTGGTTACAGGTGTCAGTCTGCCAATCCGGCCCTCTCCACCTTCCCTCCGCTTCAACAGCCGCGGTGCTCAGAGATCGCCCAGAAATTGTTTATGTCTTAAGTCAAATTATAGCCAAGCCAATGCATTTCAATTCAGCCCCAGAAAGATACGAGACTGAGAGCTTAAAGTGCCAGCAGGAGGAAACACATCCACGAGCAGACGACATCCCCACTCAACATGGTTCCTCCGAAGTGTCTGACTGCAGAAGGAAGATCAGCCTGGGAAAAGAATTAGACAGACTTCATCAAAGTGAAGAGTGACGTCTTAGATTTGATGCGGAGCTAAACAGCCGGTCACGCTGATCTAGATGTACAGAGTGGATGTCGGGTCACTCTAAGATGGAAAAGTGGGCCCAGTGCTCAGGGGTCTCGGACCACAAAGCCAGAGGGTGTTCAAAAACCTGGGACCGTCCACTGCCAGTGTGAAAGTTAGATGAGTGAATAGTCAGTGGAATGTATAAATATCTAAATAAATGAAATAAATGAAGAAATTCCATCTTTATCTCAATACTGACGCATGGAATTTCGTTTCCATCTAAATGGGATACTTAGATGTCGTCATGTCAGCATTTACAGTTCAATATGTGCGGAACTTGTTCTGCTTTTACATTCATTTATTTGGCCTAGAAAACAGAAAAAATGGGTTTGTTACACTAAAATCAAAATCTATCACGACGTACACACTTTAAAATGATGGTTATTCAAGGGGTCTTTAGTAAAGAAAATGGTTCTATATAGACCCATGAATGCTCAAAGAACCCTTTGCATGATTAAAGTGTTCTTTGCATCATGAAAGGGTTCCTCAGACTGATGGAGAATGTGCTGTAGATGGTACAAGGGATCTATGTAGCACTGAAAGGGGTTCTTCTATTGTACCAAGACAGACATCCTAACAGCAGCAGAACCCTTTGAGTGTGCCTGCAAGTTTCCATAGGTGTTAAAAAAGCTACCAAGTGGACCAAATTTGCCAGAGAGACTTCACAAAATTACCACCTGGGATGGTAAGCAGTTTAATTTAAGCTCCTAGTTGGGCAAAATATTATAAATTGTTAATCAAACTGTCTACAGCATCTCTTACAAACAACACAGCAGCAGCAGACTCTAAGGCAAATGTGTGCAAAAGGACAGCAGCTAGCCCAGGAAATGATGTCCTCTTCAGGTAGGGGGAGATGACCTGGCCCAGGTGAAGGAGTTTAAATATTTCGGGGTCTTGATGACGAGTGATGGGAAGAGGGATGGTGAGATCGGCCGCAGGCTGGGACAGGCGACAGCAGCAATACGGTCACTGTACCAGACTATAGTGGTGAAGAGGGAGCTGAGCCATAAGGCAAAGCTCTGTTTACCGGTCGGTCTACATCCCGACCCTCACCTGTGGTCATGAGCTGTGGGTAATGACCGAAAGAACGAGATCGTGAATACAAGCGGCGGAAATGAGCCTCTTCGCAGGGTGGCCGGCTACACTTTCCCTGACAGGGTGAGGATCTCTGTCATCCAGGAGGAGCTCGGAGTAGAGCCGCTACTCCTCCGCACTGAGAGGAGCCAGTTGAGCCGGTTTGGGCATCTGATCCGGATGCCCCTGCAAATGCCTGGTGGGAGTTGACCAGATATGGCCTACTGGGACGAGACCCCAGGGTCGTACTAGGAATGAGCTGGGGGATGTTGCAGGGGACAGGGTGGTCTGGGATTCTTTCGCAACTGCTACCGTGACCCTATCTGGACTAAGTGGTTAAAGATAACGATGATGATGAAGCTTCCATTACTTCTAACAGTGTGTCTGCGGGCCCTTGATCAGGTTCTTGATGCTGAAGCTCCTCCACTTCCACTGATTGGTCACCTCAGTAGAATGGAATTCACCAATAGATCCTAGGTGCACCGTGCCCAGTGTGGGCTACAGGGGTACCAAGCCTCGCAGCACTGGGCTCTGGAGCAGTGGAACTGTGGAAGGCTTCTCTGGAGTGATGGCGCTCCATCCAGTACCTTTGGGACCGGCCATCCAACATCAGTACCTGACCTCACTAATGCTCAGTCAAATCCTCACAGCAATGTTCCAACATCCAGTGAAAAGCCTTCCCAGAGGAGTATGGTCTATAACTATCCAATAGCCATATTTAACAAGAAGTTAAATATGAAGAAGGCAGAACTGTTAAATAGAAATCAGAGGATGCGGAGAGAAATGGAGATCGTTCACAGGCTATAAACTCAAAGCAGATGAAAGCTCCCTCAGCTGTTCGCAGCATCATTATTCCACACATGCTGCTGGCTTCATTTCGATGGAGCTGTGGACCCATATGTCTGCGTGACAGGTGAGTGACTGTATCAGTAACAGATAATGACATAGCGCCACTAACCACGCCGCTATCAGCTGCTGCCCTTTCTACTCCGACAAGGAAGCATTACGCTGCAAGGCTGGTGGAGCTTTTCTTAGCTTCTCTTACATGCACATGCAGCAAACCGAAGACTTGAGCTGGAGCTGAGTTTCTGTTTTAAATGAGGTTCTATGGGCAGGTTTCACACTAGAAGGGAAACATTGCAGCGTTTATACATCTTCATTAAGGTTCACTGATCAGGCGTAACATCATGACCACCTCCTTGTTTCTACGCTCACTGTCCACTTTATCAGCTCCACTTACTGTATAGCTGCACTCTGTAGTTCTACAGTTACAGACTGTAGTCCATCTGTTTCTCTGATACTCTGTTACCCTGTTCTTCAGTGGGCAGGACCCCCATGGACCCTTCCAGAGCAGGTACTATTTGGGTGGTGGGTCATTCTCAGCACTGCAGTAACACTGACGTGCTAGTGAGTGTTGCGCTGGTCGCAGTCTTTATACACTGTGTCCACTCACTGTCCACTCTATTAGACACTCCTACCTCGTCGGTCCACCTTGTAGATGTAAAGTCAGAGACGACAGCTCATCTGCTGCTGCACAGTTTGTGCTGGTCATCCTCTAGTCCTTCATCAGTGGTCACAGGACGCTGCCCTCAGGACGCTGTTGGCTGGATATTTTTGGTTGGTGGACTATTCTCAGTCCAGTAGCACTGCTGTGTCTGATCCACTCAGACCAGCGCAACACACACTAACGCACCACCACCACGTCAGTGCTACTGCAGTGTTGAGAATGATCCACCACACAAACAGTACCTGCTCTGTAAACGTGCTTTAGAGAACGTCTTCACTTAATTTCACTTCGAAAATTAACACAACGTGTCATTTGACCCAAGGGGTTTTCTAACTTTTCATTCTACGGAAACTCCTCCACAGCTCAGCTAAGAGTGTGAGCTGTTATTCGTGGGGAAACACAAGCTGGAGGCTCAATGCTCCCATCATGTTTGGGCTAATCATCGAGGACACAGGCCATGTTCCAGTATTTTTACTCCAGGCTGTTTTCTTGACCTGCCCAGTGTAACAACACGCTGAGGACGATCAGCTCATATGCCAAACTGCTCTGCCTTTTAAATGCCATGTGTGTCGACTCCTAGAAAGGTTAGCAAAACATCAATAATGGCTTTATTAACCTCGGAGCAGCTTCAGCATTTGTTTCCACTAACCGTGAACTTACAACTGAGAAAATCTCAGCTGTTTACTGACCCTGCGATTCTGCTCTACACACATAAAAATGATGGCTCTTCAAGGGTTCCTTAGCAAAGAAAATGGTTCTACATCGAGCCTTAAACACTCAGAGAACCCTTTGGATGTTTAAAGGATTTCTTGCACCATGAAAAGGTTCTTCAGAGTGATGGAGAACGTGCTGTGGATGGATCTATATTGAACCTGTCTCTATATATCACCAAAAAGGGTTCCTCTATTGTTCCAAGCTTGACATCGTAACAATAGAAGAACCCATTTGGGTGCTATATAGAAACCTTTTCAAAAAGCTTCCATAGAGAACCGTCTGTAGCAGCACATTCAGGCATGTGTTTCATCGATTTGAAGAACCTTGTCATAGCACAAAGAAGCCTTTGATCATGTAAAAGGGTTCTTTGAGTGTTCATCATGGTTCCATACAGAACCATTTTCTTTACTGAAGAACCCTTGAAGGGCCATCCTTTCTAAGAGTGGAGTGGGCAGGAGGATGATGTGGCTTCTTAAGCAAAATGTGAACATCAACAAGACTTAAAAATCACTGGATTCCTCTGATCTAAGTCAGATGTGGCTCCTCAGATCATGTGCAACATATTACAGTCAATATCGAATCAAATGTATTTGTAGTTACACCTGCAGTATTTGTAACTCCACACCTGGCACGTTCATGCCCATGTTCGGAGAACGATCTAAAGCAGCAGGTCTATGGACCTTTACAGTATGATGCATATCAATGTAAAAATGCTTTGAAGTACATTGTATTGCCAAAAGTCTTCACTCACCCATCCAAACCATTGAGTTCAGGTGTTCCAGTCACTTCCATGGCCACAGGTGTATAAAGCCGAGCCCCTCGGCCTGCAGACTGCTTCTACAGACATTAGTGAAAGAATGGGTCGCTCTCAGGAGCTCAGTGAATTCCAGCGTGGTGCCGTGATCGGACGCCACCTGTGCAGCAAGTCCAGTCGTGAAATTTCCTCACTACTAAATATTCCACAGTCCACTGTCAGTGGGATTATAACAAAGTGGAAGCGATTGGGAACGACAGCAACTCAGCCATGAAGTGGTCGGCCACGTAAAATGACATAGCGGTCAGCGGATGCTGAGGGTCATAGTGCGCAGAGGTCACCGACTTTCTGCAGAGTCAATCGCTACAGAACTTCATGTGGCCTTCAGATCAGCTCAAGAACAGCGTAGAGAGCTTCATGGAATGGGTTTCCATGGCCGAGCAGCTGCATCCAAGCCTTACATCACCAAGCGCAATGCAAAGCGTGGAATGCAGTGGAGTAAAGCGCCACCACTGGACTCTAGAGCAGTAGAAACGTGTTCTCTGGAGTGACCAATCACGCTTCTCCATCTGGGAATCCGATGGACAATTCCGGGTTTGGCGGTTGCCAGGAGACGGTACTTGTCTGACTGCATTGTGCCGAGTGTAAAGTTTGGTGGAGGGGGGATCATGGTGTGGGGTTGTTTTTCAGGAGTTGGGCTCGGCCCCTTAGTTCCAGTGAAAGGAACTCTTAAAGCTTCAGCACCAAGAGACTTTGGACAATTTCATGCTCCCAACTTTGTGGGAACAGTTTGGGGACGGCCCCTTCCTGTTCCAACATGACTGAGCACCAGTGCACAAAGCAGGTCCATAAAGACGTGGATGAGCCAGTTTGGTGTGGAAGAACTCGACTGGCCTGCACAGAGTCCTGACCTCAACCTGACAGAACACCTTTGGGATGAATTAGAGTGGAGACTGTGAGCCAGGCCTTCTCGTCCAACACCAGCGTCTGACCTCACAAATGTGCTTCTGGAAGAACGGCCAAAAATTCCCATAAACGCTCTCCTAACCTTTGTGGAAAGCCATATTAAATCATATTAAAATCATATTAAATATGATTGATATATTTTTGCCAATTTGCACCCTCCTTATTTGGTAAAAATGAATCAATTCATGCTGTTAGATCGGTATAAACATGCTTTTCCACTCACAAGTGATAAAATAGAGTTAACTAATTGATGAATAGTAAAAGTTAAAATTAAGGTAAAGTCACAAGCTATTCGTGTTGAATGTGCTGGACGGTAGATTAGGCTAATAGAAGATGACCGTGAGAAGCAGCTCCATTCTTCGTTAAATGGTCAGGAAGAAGAAGAGTTAGGAGTTTGCTGGAAAAAGTGTCTACATATGATATTCACTACGAATAAACACCTTTCATGAATTCTAATTGGAGCTCTAATATAAGATCACGGTCAGATGGAATCGCATTGCTTACACTGAGTGACTGTGAAACACTGAACAACGTGGCATGTTTTCAAGATAATGCAGGCGCTGGCATGACCCACGTGACCTGTAGCGCCGTCCTCGCTGAGTCATTATTACATCAACATGACACTGACCTCAGAGTCCCATAACTCTGCTTCATCTCCACATGATTCACCCACTGCAGCGTCATAAATCAGAACACATCACCCCACAAAACAGACCCAACGTCTTCCCTTAAAAGGCCTTTTGTCAAAGGACTGACGTGATGATGAAGAATCATCTTATATGTATTAGCAGGGGGAGATGGAGGGATATGGGAAGCTTTCTGGTCCTCCAGCCACCTCACTGCTCTCTGATCCATTGTGGAGGCTCTCCAGTTCTTCAACAGTGCCATTGATTTCCTGATAAATGGAGGTTTCTGTCATTGGCATTCAGAGCTGCAGACATCATTTTAATGCATGCGTGATCAATAACTCCATCAGCACTGAAAATCTCCAACTGTCAAACAGCGTGAAACACAGGCTTGCGCTGTGCACTAAACAGTGTGAGCTGTGCCCCTGCTCCTCGTGATGAATCTGACATGGCTGAGCGAGCCAAATATACCCAACATTTAAAGCAATACAATCACATTTACACGGTTTTTTCCCCTCTTAACCCAAAGACAGTTCCGTGTCTGAGGTTTGGGAGCACTTACTATGAATCCCGCATTCATAATGCATTATAAAGGCACTTATACGGCGTCATGTGCCATATATAACGCCTTATAAAACTGGGCGTGAGCTTGAATAATTGCTCTCAAGTAGTTATAATTACACGCATAACCTTTTATAACGTAAGAGTATATGACTTTATAAGGTCAGGGTCCACGTCTCCCTTAGCTATTCATAGTATTTGATCACATCATTAAGAAGACCACGCCATCATGTTGTAGGCAAGCAGTAACTCATCTCATCTGAGCTCATCTCAGCACCCTAACTGCAGCTACAGCCCTGCAAGAGGATGCAAATGAACAAAACAGACCAGAAAGACCTCGAAAACGATTAAACGATTAAAAACGAAAAAGATTAGCTAGACTGGTGGCCTGGATCTGTACAGCCTGCACATCTCCAGAGCTCAGAACGTTCCAGTGTGTGAGATAAATAAGATTAATAATGAAAAAAAAAGATAGATAAGATTAATAAAAGTGGCTATCAAAACTGCCAAAGCTCTTAAATAATGAGCTCATTCAGAAATATGAAGGTCAAATGAGGCAGTCGTGGGCTGGAGGTTAGGGAACTGGCCCTGTGACCGGAAGGTCGCCGGTTCGATCCCCAGAGCCACCAGTCCATGACTGAGGTGTCCTTGAGCAAGACACCTGCTCCCCGGGCGCTGTAGATAGGGCTGCCCACCGCTCCGGGCAAGTGTGCTCACTGCCCCCTAATTTGTGTGTCTTCACTAGTGTGTATGTGGTGTTTCACTTCGTGGATGGGTTAAATGCGGAGGTGGAGTTTCCCCGTTTGTGGGATTAAAAAGGTATCACTTAAACTTAAGTCAGCTAATTGGCCCGATACTCCTTAGAGCTTTTTTTTCTTCCAATTTAGATGGAGCTGCAGTTACAATGAAGAACCTTAAATGTAGAACAAATGACGAAAGCAACATCAGCTCACCTCAATAAATACATCAGTTTACCTAAATAAATGATCCTTAAATCAACAAATATCTCAAACCTTTGCTCGGAGATGTTTAACTGTTACTGAGCTGCACAGCGAAGCTGTAATCAGCCACTGGAGCTGCTGATTGCGTCTCACTGGCTGATCTAACGGCACGTCCCAAACACACTTCTGTACTTCACCTACTGCACTAATGTACATTTACACATTTAAAAAGGTTTGAAAACGTGTTTTACTGTCTTTGCTGGGTTGGTTAGGGCTTTTTTTACAACCCCAATTCCAGTGAAGTTGGGACGTTGTGTAAAACATAAATAAAAACAGAAAACGATGATTTGCAAATCCTTTTCAACCGATATTCAATTGAATACACTACAAAGACGAGATATTTAATGTTCAAATGGATAAACTTTATTGTTTTTGGAAATATTCACTCATTTTGAATTTGATGCCTGCAACATGTTCCAAAGAAGTTGGGACAGGGGCAGCAAAAGACTGGGAAAGTTGAGGAATGCTCAAAAACACCTGTTTGGAACATTCCACAGGTGAACAGGTTAATTGGAAACAGGTGAGCGTCATGATTGGGTATAAAGGGAGCATCCCTGAAAGGCTCAGCCGTTCACAAGCAAGGACGGGCGAGGTTCACCACTTAGTGAACAACTGCGTGAGCAAATAGTCCAACAGTTTAAGAACAACGTTTCTCAACGTGCAACTGCAAGGAATTTAGGGATTTCATCATCTACAGTTCATAATATCATCAAAAGATTCAGAGAATCTGGAGAAATCTCTGCAGGTAAGCAGCAAGGCAGAAAACCAACACTGAATGCCTGTGACCTTCGACCCCTCAGGCGGCGCTGCATTAAAAACCCACATCATTCTGTAACGGATATTCCCACATGGGCTCAGGAACACTTCGGAAAACCACTGTCAGTGAACTCAGTTCGTCGCTCCGTCTACAAGTGCAGGTTAAAACTCTGCCATGCAAAGCGAAGCCACATATCAACACCACCCAGAAACGCCGCCGGCTTCTCTGGGCCGAGCTCATCTGAGATGGACTGACACTTTTCTATAAAATGAAATGGTGTTTGTAGAAATTCAGAAAAAAGCCGCGTCAGTCTCGACTGCATATGTGGACATATTTCTATATTGAGCTCTATTTACACAAAGTTAGGTTAGTTCATCATTTATTTTGAACAGACTCTCCCAAAGTTTTACGCTGCTGCGCTGACGTTGAACCGCGTGCTGCACTGGGTCGGTATGACCAACAGGTCAAAACCAGCTCTAAACAAAGTGACCGCTGGGCCCTGATTGGTGCTCTGGCTTTGCGCTTCTTTCGTTTTGACATGTTACGTTTTTATACACACAGAAACCAAAAGGAACGACAGATTTCTCAAAATGTAGGAGGGAAAAGTCGGATATTAGACTCTGAAATGTAGTGGAGTGAAAGGAAAAAGTCCAGAACGGAGAAACTTCAGTACAGATACACCAAAAATACTAAAGTACAGAAACTAATTACATTTATTCAGTTACTCAGTTACTGTCCACCACTGGGTGTCGGTCTGTTATGATGCAGAAGACACACCTTGTTATAGTGAGTCATACAACAAACATTTATGCTGTTAATGTTCTTATAAATGCAGATTAAAGTGTGTTATGAAACCTGTCATTACAAAGCCATGTATTCTTATTTCATGCATGTTTTGCATGTAAATATAACAACTTATAAGCAATTATTCAAGTGCATGCCAGGCTTTATAAACAATGACTTATGCCATATAACATCTTATGAATTCATTTATGAAGAATAATGAATACAAGATATATACGTGTTAGTATACCCTATATGGCCTAATGCATGAGTACATCATCACACACTTGCCTCAAACTGTGTCAGGTAATTCAGGGACACAGCACATAACACAGAGCACGTAATAAAGTCCACACATTTCATGTCACCAGGCCCTGGATCTCAGGAACTTGCAGTGAACAGGGACAGAGCAACACTGAAGGCCATCTGACTTGGTTATGGGCATCTGCTTCCCCATCAGAGGTTCTAAAAATAAAATTGATCAGAAATTTATTCCTGCTTAAATTCGCTATGTCAGATTTCCAGAGGGTCAGACATCCAAGACTTTTCAGGTACGTTTGGCCTATTTCTGTTTGCCAGTCTGTTGTGAAATGTGAGCACAGTGTAAAACGCAGCTGGCATTTTCAAATTCTGAAATAAATAAATTAATTAATTAATTAATTAATAGTCATATGCAAACTTTTATGCATCCCTGGTCACATTATTAAAAAAATAGTACACTTGCTCTCAGCGGACACACGTCTGCACACTAACGCACAATTCGTTTATTCGCTGAGTTTCATATTTTGGGGAAAAAAGAAACAAACTAAAATATAAAGTCTAAAAAAAACGTAAAAATGATGTCCATTTTTTTTTGCAATATGTTAAACTCTGCAATAAATAGAAAATGTGCATTAAAATTTGATGAGAAAAATGTAAAAATGTATTTATTTATTTGAATATTTAAATATTTAGAGGGTTTTCCGTAGAATATGTGTTAAAACCATTTAAGGTGTTCAAACATCTGCATGCAACTGTACATATAAAATGGGAAGCATGGAGATACAAGGTTTTGTCCCAATAGTGGCAACAACAGTGTATAAAGTACAGCACACTGCAGGAGGAAAGTGGGAGAGTTTATCCTTTCTTAACCCTAGGAAGCTTTAATTGGACAGACAGAAAGTAGAGCTGGAGAGATGCCCCCCCCTCGCAAAGTCCCTTGGGTGGCAGACGGCAGCAAGCTAGCAAGCTTCCAGAGCGAGGTGAGAGAATCCAGTGCATCCAAGGAAGAATGTTAAGGCTCTGGAAATTCTCAAAATAGTGAGCCAAAAAATTTTACGGACCCGCATTCAGACCCGAAGGCTTTCCATCAATATTTCATACCAGGTTTGAGGGGAATGTGGTGTATTCTGAGAATTTAAAATACTTCTTTTTTTGTACCGTACACAGTGCTGAGGGGAAGAAAGATCGTTTCTAGGATAATAACAAGCAGAAAGAAGACTCCAGCTGGGTTAGTGTCCACACCCAGCAGGCCAGGAACAGGTGACTAGAACCTTCTCACCTTTCTGAGCATGTGAGCATGAGCTACATGCATTTATTCATAAGAGAGTTCATCATGGAGGAAGTCCACACCTTCAAACCTAACGACACACTCTAGCTGAGACGAGCCGGTTCACACAGATAAACACACACGGTCTTAAAAATAAAGGTGCAAAAAAGGGGCTTTCTGGAGCGACGCCAGAGAAGAAACACCTTTGGTTGCCTAAAGAACCTTTTGATGGAAAGGACTCGCTTAGGGAATTAGATGTTTACGTGTGAAGAACCCTAAGGAACCTTCACATAATGCAGTGGTTCTACAGGCTGGGTGTTAAACTCCAGGAGTCTTGCACAGTTTCCTGCTCAAACAATTACCTTGTTTGCATGAGCTGCAGTAACATAGAAATAGCCATTATTGCGTCCATTCCTGAGAGAAGTGGAATCACGCTGGTCAAATGGCGATTTAACTTTAAACTAAAGTAAAATGAGGATGTTATATGTTAGGGTTGCTCTGTTTATTGTTACCAGATGGCTAAAAAAAGTTCTCTCTCTGTAAAAATCTGTACCCATGACTTTAAGAGCTGACCCATCATCCCGTCTGGTAATGCAAAGTGGTTCCCTGTGACTTCGACGCCTGACCTGACCAGACCCTACGGGTACTCCTGAAATTAAAACCCCAACCTGAGCTGAACCCTCAACTTTGACAGCTGATCTGGCCAGACTTAGGGAGCACTGCTAAATGTGTAGCCAAAAAACCTACAAGTTTGATACCTGACCCAACTGGTACCACTAAAATCAAAGCTTAACCTTGGCCTGAATCTGTGATTTTGACCCTACTGGCACTACTAAAATTGAAACCCCAACCTGGCCTAAACCCTCGACTTTGCCATCTAACCTTACCAGACCTGACTGGTGCTGCCTGAATTTTGCCTGAACCTGTGACAACTGACCCTACTAGACCTAGATGGCACTGTCTGAATTTAAACCCCAACCTGACTTGAACCATCAACTTTGATGCCTGATCCTACCAGACCCAACTAGCACTGCTTAAACCTAAACCCGACCTGAAGCCTTGACTTTGATGCCTGAGTTGACCAGATCCAGCTAACTGCTAAAACCGAACCCCAAATTATTGTCTTTGATTCTTGACCCAACCTAACTCAGCTGGTACTGCTAGAATTGATGCCTGAACCCTCAATTGTGACACCTGACATGACCAAATCATACTGGTACTCCTAAAATTAAAATCTTAACCAAACCTGAACCTTCAACGTTGATACCTGACCTGACCTGATCAGACCTGGACAGCACTGCTAAATTTGTAGCCCAAAACCAGAAATTTGATACCGGAAGCGACCGGTACCACGTAGTGGCTGAGCTGTTGAGCTAGATGTTTCCATTTCACAATAACAGAACTTACAGTTGGCAAGGGCAGACCTAGCAGGTCAGAAATATCACAACAAGACTCATGGTAAAGGTGGCATCCTATACTAGTGCCTCGTTTGAAGTCACTGAGCTCTTGAGTACAACCCATTCTGCTGTCAGTGTTTGTCTATGGAGGCTGCGAGGCTACGTGATTGATTTTATACACCTGTTAGCAGCGGGTGTGGCAGAAACACCTGATCTCAATAATTAGGAGAGGTGCCAACATCCAAAATCTGTGTTGTTTTTTAAAGTAAGCATGTTCCTTTGTATCTAAAGCATTCTGAGAGCAAGTAAAAGCAGCCTGTGCTCATGAGAAGTGGCTGAGGTGAGGAATCTGAATCATAGCCTCATTTTCAGGTGGAGGACGCAGCAGGACTTCTGCTGGTTCTGCCCAAGAGAAGAGCAAAATAAGAAAAAAAGATATTTCCATGGAAACCACTAACCCTTGGATGTAAAGCCTGGCTCTTTAAAAGTAAGAACTCGATGAAACCTCTATTAATGTTTTATTTAGAGCGGCTGCTTAAGGTTTTTAATTGTGTTTGTGATTTTGTCGTGAAGTTCAATCTGACCACTGATCAAAAGAGACACAATTCTTTAATGGCTGTATCAGACAGGCATGTGACGGGGGTTTTTAATAGACTTCAATTTAAAACGGCTCATTTTCAATTATAGGTACATGAGTGGAGACATCCAATTCATCTGGGTCCACTTTAAAGGAAACTGGTAAACAGTGTTCGTATCAGCATTTAAAATGCAGCAAGTCCCAATCTGAGCTAAACTTCAAGGTGACTAGAAGGCTTTTATTGGACTGATGCTTTAGGGTATTTACAAACACGAATGGGAACGAGCGGAACTTGCGGTTCTAGTGCTCATTTTCCACCTGCTTGAAACAGCTGGAACCATCATAATAACCATTTTACATCATTTTATGCCACTCCAGCTTTCTAGTCAGCATAACGTACTGCCTGGTATGTATGAGTATGTATGAGGGCATATTTCTGGGGGTGGAGGGGTGGGGCGTAGGCAAATTCACTTGGATCCCAATCTGGGCTCTTATTATACACGATAAACCTAAAAATGCTGAGTTTTGATATTCAAATATAAAGAAATAAACTTGACCACTAAAATCTCTCCTTAGGTCATCAGCAGTTCTCAGTGGCTGCTATCACCACAGCAACATTCACCACTGGTAACGCCTCAGCTTTACACCAAGTCTGGAACAAAACGCTGAACAAGCTTTCTGTTTTCAACGCCAACAGGTAGACATAGCTCTGGTGACTGTAGGAACGGAGTCAGCAGAGGCTACTATCCATCTAGCTATTGTGGGCTGGATAAGCAGTGATGCTGACCATAGAAAAGAAAACTTTAGCTACTCCTGCCAGGCATCTACGCAGAGCTGTGAAAGGTAGGACTTTCAGAAGTCACGCGTTGCGTTTAACACATTGTTTGTTCCTGTCTGATTATGGAATTAACAGTGAAGTAGGCTACTAGGTGGTTGTCACCATCCATATATGGTCATTCTACCGTTACAGTGGCTTGTTGTTCCACAACCTTGTGGGCTTGAACGGTTCCTCCGAGGGTGGTTTGGCACTTTGAGTGTCGGAGAAGGTAAATCCAGTTCTGCAGAAATGCATAAATAGTCAAATGAGTGATTTTGCTTTGCTTATTACAAGATTAAAGATAAATAGGAGGTTGAATGTGTTTAGCTTTGGCAATTCACGTATTTGATTGGGCGATCAATGCAAGTCTGCAGACCTACCAGTACATCTGCACAGGGCATGAAATGCATTTATGACAGAAGAAGCACATTTATTTATGTGTGTGTATGTATATCTATCTATCTATCTATCTATCTATCTATCTATCTATCTATCTATCTATCTATCTATCTATCTATCTGAGCGATGTCGCCTCACAGCGAGGAAGCCCTGGGTTCTCCTCGTGTCTGCGTGGGTTTCCTCCGGGTTCTCCGGTTTCCTCCCACAGTCCAAAGACATGCAGTCAGGCCAACTGGACATGCTAAATTGCCTCTAGGTGTGAGTGACTGTCTGTGTCTGTCTGTCTGCCCTGTGATGGACTGGCGGCCTGTCCAGGGTGTATCCTGCCTTCCGCCCGAAGACTGCTAGGATAGGCTCCAGCACCCCCCGCGACCCAGACGGAGAAGCGGCTTAGAAAATGGATGGATGGATGGATGGATGGATGGATGGATGGATGGATGGATGGATATATCTTGGTGTTGTCAGAACAAAACCTTGTATCTCTGAAATGGTAACTTTACACGAAAAAGGAAAAACTTACATTAACTTCAATGTAAGTCAATGGGACGAGAATTTACAAGCAATTTCTGGACATTTCTTTTGGTCCATTCACCATGAAATTTACACACAATGTAAAGAACAGGCATTTTCAAATTATGGCAAAAACTGAAAAACGAGATACAAGATTTTGTCCCGATTGCAGTGATATGCTGCCAAAAATATAACAAGTCTCCATTTTTTAAATTTTTAAATTAATTTGTACAATATTTGAACACAACAGCTCTGCTTTAGATTGTGTAACCGCATGATGAACAGGAAGGCTCGAAATGTCTTTACACCAACTTGCATTGAAATTATTTACTCTCCCCTGTAAAGCTGACATTTTTGAGAGTTTTATGACAGCAATACTACATTAATAGATACATTAATTAATACATTAATAGATACATTAATTAATACATTAATACAAACATTCTGTTCATACTAAGTGAAAACTCTCATTTGTGTAAATGTAAAGTGAACAAATGCACTAGTAATATATAAAATAACCAGCGTCGTCTGAGTTCTCGTTTTCACTCACGCTATATCTGAAAGTTCTTTAGGAAACGCAAGTGGTTGTTCTGCGGCTTCGCTCCCGAGGATTTTGTTTCATATCCGTATTTGTAAGACTGTGAGTGCAGAGAGCCCTGACCAAGTCCACTACAAATCGGCTGTTTTTCAAACCTTGCTGTAAAGTGCGTGCCACGCCTCCTCTTAACCTTTTCATTTCAACATTTTGACCTACACCTGCTCGGCCCCGAACAATCGCTCTCTTTCTTCGCCCTCAGCGCGCTCCAGCTCTGGCCTTTTATATTGACATTAAGCTGGAGGACCTGCACGCTCTTCATGCAGCACCACTCTGCTGCAAAGCAAGCCTTCTTTAAATTTAACACCAGCTGAGAGAGAGAGAAAAGGAGAAGGTGAGAAGTTGAGAGAGAGAGAGAGAGAGAGAGAGAGAGATAGAAGGAGAGAGGGAGAAGGTGAGAGAGGGAGAGAGAGAGTGAAGGAAAGGGTAAGAAGTTGAGAGAGAGAGTGAAGGAGAGGGTAAGAAGTTGAGAGAGAGAGAGAGAGAGAGAGATAGAAGGAGAGAGGGAGAAGGTGGGAGAGGGAGAGAGAGTGAAGGAAAGGGTAAGAAGTTGAGAGAGAGAGAGAGAGATAGAAGGAGAGAGGGAGAAGGTGGGAGAGGGAGAGAGAGTGAAGGAAAGGGTAAGAAGTTGAGAGAGAGAGAGAAGGAGAGGGCGAGAAGTTGAGAGAGAGAGAGAGAGAGAGATAGAAGGAGAGAGGTAGAAGGTGAGAGGGAGAGAGAGAGTGAAGGAAAGGGTAAGACATTGAGAGAGAGAGAGAAGGAGAGAAGAGAGAGAGGGCGGGAGAGAGAGAGGGAGAGAAGGAGGGGAGAGAGAGAGGAGAGAGAGAGAGAAGGAGAGAGGGAGAGAGAGAGAGATTGGAGAGAGGGAGAGAGAGAGAGAGAGAGAAGAGAGGAGAGAAGGAGTGAGAGAGAGAGAGAGAAGGAGAGAGAGAGAGAGAAGGAGAGGGAGAGAGAGAGAAGGAAGGAGAGAGAGAGAGGAGGAG